>NW_012149063.1:5926861-5953577 GCF_000956105.1 Propithecus coquereli
TATGCGTGTGCGTGTGCATAAATCCCTTCGCAAATATCCCATACATCATCTATATGCCATAAGTCAGCTTTGGGAAGCCTTTATTTTTTCAAGATATAACATTTCTTTGCATTTACCATAAAGGATCCACTCATATTTAGGAAGGAGCTTCAGTTGTGTTTGAAATGCTTGGCCCACGTGTGTTTTCATGTTATTCTCCATGCATTATTTCGTTAGAAATTGACTCCACTGAAATCAAAGCATTTTTGAAATATACATATTTACCGCATATTTTGTAGAAAATATGGAGAAAGGCATTTCATTATAGAACCCCACAGTATTTCATTTTAACAAATCCTCTTTGGATGTATCTTGTCTTGAAATTTTTCTTTTCTGCTCCCAATCACATGGTCTTCTCTTTCTACTCCCAATTCTCTCCACCACCCTCTAGTTTGCAGAGCATCTCTGGGGACCCTAGGTCATGTTTGCTTTTCTAGGCAGGCCAATTTAATCTCCTCAGAGCTTCCAGCTCCAAATTTGAAAATGTCTACTTTGACTGAGGATGAAGATATTGTTTGTACTCAACAAACAGAAACCCCTCCTGTTACCAAGGTCCATTCTCTTTAGAGGGATATTGTAAAAGATAACAAAGGAAAACTGTTACGATATAAAATAGAGAAAATAATCTTGTTTAAAACCAAAACTGGCTACAGCTCCTTCTACTGCCTAAGGGTGGATGTCATAATTCAGGGGTAGCAAATCTCTTTCTTGTTATTTTTCATTTCAGAGACAAGTGGGAGAAAAAAAGAAGGAAAGACTAAAACTTCAAAGCCGCCTCTAGCTCTGCTGTGTCCAAGCACACTTTCAGCATGGAGATATATTCAGAGATACAGGAGCATAATCAAGTCATTGCCATTCCATTTGGAGACAAATTCCCAGAATGTACATTGACATTACTCTTCCTTTCTCTTAAAATCCCCTAAGTCATGATAAGTTTAGGGGATAGTTTTTTTCCCAGCTATTTTTTAAAAATCCTTAGAGGCTGCGGTGATATTTTTGATGCCTTTCCTAATGTCAAGGAACTTCTAATTCCTAATTTTTTCCTGAACTTTACCTTCTTGATAAATGAACATTTCCTTAAAGGCCTCTCAAGGTGCAGCAATTTTCATTTAAATATCCAGTGAGATACTCTTCCCGGTACTTTTTAAAATCACCTCCAGCACAATCTCTCACATTTTTTCATTAGCCATATGGGTTATAACTTCACAAAATGAGTCAGTCAGAAAAAGTCCAAAGCACGATAGCACTGACTCAACCATATAGATAAGCCAAATATGAAAAAATATGTGTGTGTATATGTATATATGTACACACACACATATATTTATATATATATATATATTGTCCTAAAGTAAACTGGCTACCTACCAGTCAACGTGTCCCACTATGTTTTGGAGATTCCCATTGAGTCTTTCTGTTCAGGAAAGTGTCCTATAGGAGAAAAGTCTACTTCACAATAGCAGAGAAAGTCCATGCCAGCTACCTAAAATAGTCAACATAATTCTTCATTCTTACATATAAACAATAGCTAACAATAGCAAATATCTAGCATGTGATATATGACTAATAATAATAATAGCTAGCATTATTGAACACCAACTCTGGGCCAGGTCCTGTTTTAAGTGCTGTACATATGTAGACTTATTTAATACAAATGAAAATCTGATCTATGCCCATTTTACAGGTGAAGAAACTGAGGCTCAGAGAGGCTAAGTAAAATCCCCAAAGTCATACAGCTCATAAGCAGTAGACCCAGGCCTTAAGCCAGATCTATCTAACTTCAATGCCCATGTTCTTAGCCTCTATGCTATGTTGTCTTGAGAGCCTTACTGTTTGAGTTTTGGACACTTCAAAGTCCTCATTAACATTTGCCCTAAGGGATCCATCAAGTTATCCTGTTCTCTTGTAATAAGACCACTCACAGTCCATCCTGATTTGCCTTTGAGTCTGGGAAAGGGTGGCAGCTTGAATTTGGTCTCTATCTACATATACATTTAGAGATAAGCCTACTAGGAAGCTGAAATTAGGCCTAGGACTTCAAGAATACCTATGAACTGTGTTCTGTAACAGGATATTGACCTTAAAACGTGTTGCATATAGATCTATCAGGATCTGAACCATCTAGAAATGCGTCTAGCACTATTTCCTCTACAGACTGCAGACGTTGGTCATAGCTATCAAGCTGTGTGATCTGACACACTGAAACTACTTGGAGGGATTTGTGTCACTAATTTGCATGGTATAGTAATCCAGATAAACTGGTTGTCTAGACAGGAAGAGGCTGGTTAAGTGAGGTTGAATTTTGAGTAATCAGTTGAAATAATTCAGTAGAATTTTGGAAATCTGACCTACGATTATTTTGAAATGTCTACCACAAAGATTTGTAAGGTTTGCCCAACATTAACAAAGTGAAAAACTGAGACAATTATCCAGTTATTCCACTGATTCGTTTTTTCATGACATCTAGGACTAAGAAGAATTTTTATTAAAATATTTAAATAATGGAGGCAAAAATGTGTTTGTACGCATACATGTGTGTGAAGGAAGGGTTTTCAGTAACATGAACATGCTAGATAATTAACTCTGCTCTCCACTCGGATAGAAGAGTCCTTCTGTTGAAGTACTTCTATGTTAGTCAGTGTGGGATGCCATAACAAAACACTACCGACCTACCTATGACTTCCTACCATGTACCTAGGTGTGTTTGAGTTTTCTCTTTCCACCAGGATAAAAAACCAACAACTTTATCATTATCACAGATTAAGACCATTTCTAAAGAAAAGTTGAAAGTGGGGAGAATTATATGGGAATTTATTATAAAGCATGATTGGTAATGGAAAAAGTGGAAAGTGTCAGGAGGATGAATTAGTGCACTTTACTAGCAGAGCCTCGTAAAGTGTCCTCAAGAATCAACTCTCGTGAATTGCCACTTGCAACAACATTGATGGAACTGGAGAACATCATGTTAAGTGAAACGAGCCAAGCACGGAAAGACAAATCTCACATGTTTGCACTCACATGTGGGAGCTAAATATTAAAAACAACGATCTTATGGAGACAGAGAGTAGAATGATGGTTATCAGAGGCTGGGAAGGGTAGTGGGGAGGGGGCATAAAGTGGGGATGGTTAACAGGTGCAAAAATATAGTTAGAATAAACAACAGTTTGATAACACAACAAAGTGACTATAATCAACAAAAAGGGTATACTTTTTTTTTTTTTTTTTTTTGAGACAGAGTCTCACTATGTTGCCCGGGCTAGAGTGCCGTGGCGTCATCTTAGCTCACAGCAACCTCAAACTCCTGGGCTCAAGCGATCCTCCTGCCTCAGCCTCCTGAGTAGCTGGGACTACAGGCATGTGCCACCATGCCCGGCTAGTTTCCTCTATGTATTTTTAGTTGTCCAATTAATTTCTTTCTATTTTTAGTAGAGACGGGGTCTTGCTCTTGCTCAGGCTGGTTTCAAACTCCTGAGCTCAAACAATCTGCCCGCCTCAGCCTCCCAGAGAGCTAGGATTACAGGCGTGAGAAGGGTATACTTTAAAATAACTAAAAGAGTGGAACTGGAGTGTTTCTAACACAAAGAAATGATAAATGCCTGAGGTGATGGATTTGATTAATTTACATTATGTGCCAGTATCAAAACATCACGTGTACCCTGTAAAGATACACAACTATTAAGTACTCTTAATAATTAAAAAGAAAAAAAGAAAAAATGAGAATCAACTCTCATGGAAGCTCTAAAATTTACATGAGATAAACTGTCCTAGATGGAAAATAAATTAATAAACAACCCAATTAAGTGGTTTTCAACAAAAGTTCAACTCTTTAAGACTTCAAAAACAATTTTAAAAAATGAAAAAGTATTTTCCATAGCTAAGGAACTTTTGCTTGGTTTTATTATTATGTCTTGTCATTTTTTTTTTTTTTAAATAGTGTCTGGCTCTGTTGCCAGAGCTAGAGTGCAGTGGTGCAATCACAGCTCACTGTAACCTCCAATTCCCGGGCTCAAGCGATCCTCTTGCCTCAGCCTCCTGAGTAGCTGGGACTACAGGTGCACATGGTGGGGTCTCACTATGTTGCTCAGGCTGGTCTTGAAATGTTAGGCTCAAGCAATCCTCCCGCCTCAGCCTCCCCAAGTGCTAAGATTACAGGAGTGAGCCACTGCATCTTGCCTTGTCTTTCTTTTTTTAAATTCATGGGTCTACTGTGGAATTATTTAAAAATCTGGGATATAAAATTGTATGTTGTTTAGTTAGGAAAATTCTAAAATGCATACATTTTTCTCTACAAATCTTAGATTCAGAACTCAATTGCATTGAAAGCCAAACATAAAAGGAGAGCATGTCTTTTGACATTTACTGAAAAATTGATATTCACTGAAAGTTCAACATGGAAAATCTTCCAGAAATTTAGCTTTTATTTCTCAATTAAAACAAAATTTGTGTTTGCCTTTACTAATGTTTCGATAAAACAATGCCTTTATTTGCTCTTATATAATTTATAAAAACTCTTTTAATTATCTCATTTGAACTTGACAATGCTCTGAGATGGACAGGAAAGTTATGAGGGGGACAGCTCACAGATGGGGAAACTGAATTTGAGAGGCTAAGTGAATTTCTCAAGGTGGAAAAGAAAAGATTACCATGGGATCATGTTCTGGTAACACTATCAAAAAAAAGAAAGAAAGAAAGATTGAGAGAGAAAGAAAAGAGAATATTTCCTGGAAATATTACATAGGAACATGAAGACTGATCTCATGTATAATGATTTAACACTGCAATATGTGAAGATACATATTGCAGTAAGTGGGATGTAGGAAGCCTCAGCTCATTGAAAATATTAACTGGTACCATAGAAAGCCTAATAAGGAGGATGATGTGTGCTGAAAATGAAGCAAAGGCTTAATAAATCTCATTCTCTTATTTGAAGGTGACATGTCTATTATATAAACCCAAATCACCCAGATTCTCTAGGAGTCAGGGAGTCAGTGAGAAGATCTATTTAAAATATGTATATAGTACACACATACTCCTATTTTTACATGTATAAAATATTAAATATATTTTTATATAAGTACATAAAACATATATTTATACCTATTATATCTATTTCATTTACTTGCTTGTATAAAAGACCTAGAATCTATTTCTTTTTAGAACACTGATACTATGCATAAGAAAATCACATATTATGGTTATAAAATAAATTTCTTAATGTGGAACATTTTTTAAATCAGTGGAAGAACATCCACTGAGAAAAGAGTCTTAATTTCCTTTTATAAATAGCTGTGGATTAGAGTAGGACAACAATAGTTCTAACTCTGCTATTGCTGTGCATTTAAAGCCATGATGATGACTGTATTGAAAAAGAGGGAAGAGAAAATCAATAGATTATGGCTTCAATGGAGCTCACAACAGTGCTGATTAGAGAACACAAACGGATTGCATAATAGTAAAATAACTATAAACTGGGTATGGATTTAAGCCTATGTTAAGACCATTCTTAACTGCATCGTGTCTTTAGAAAACATGCATTGGAATTACAACAGCAAATTAAATCTATTCAACCGCAAAATTTAATACATAAGAAATAGCATTTATTAATGATCTGGAAGAAGGAGTAAATAGCATGTTAATGAAATTTGCAGATTCTACTAAATTGGAAGGTGTTACAAACAACAATGTGGACAGGGCCTTAATACAAATGGACCTTACAAAGTTAGGGAAAAACCAATGGTGGCAAAAAAAAAAAAAAAAAGACAAATAGAAATTATAAAACTATTAGTTGGAAAAATTTTAACTTGAGAAAGAATAATACAAAATCAATGTGGATAGAAAAGTGACTTTCACATCTGACCAGGACTTTCTGATTGTAATAAGTTGATAAAGGCACATTCGACAGGTCCTGGGAAGCACTCATTAGTTTACTCCCTGTCCCCTCTCTAGGCAAACCAGAGGAACTATATCGCTTAGTTGTATACTTTTGGGTGGCAAGCAGAATGAATAAAACACAGAGATCAGGCATATCAGTAAAATAATTCATATAGAAAAAAAGGAATTACTATTTAAGACAGATGATTATGTAATGATATCATCTGATGTTTATAATGGAAAAGACCATGAAAAATCTAAAGATATCTGAAAATTTTATGTAAAAGATGGTTGATGTCACTTGGTTACTTACAAGCAATTACTAAGTGGAATTAACAAGTATCTTATGAATTATAATTATTGCTTTGCTAGATATCAACAGATGGAAGAATTTTCTTCTCTAACGCATGTGTCTAAATTCAAGAAATTGATGCTATAACTGAATGTCATATCATTGGCTTTCTTAGACTGTCTGGAAGTTTGGATCTGAGAATTTGGTTTATCCAGAAAAATGGCAAGGTGTGTGTCTGGGAAGCTCTGGAGACTATAGGAAAATAATAATGTGTCTATAACATTTTACCAGCTTACCTGAGGCTAAGGTATAGTTATCTGGGGAAGAAAGCTCATCTCTAATTATTGGATCTGTTAAAGCAGAAGCCTCACTTCGAGAAACTTGACTATTTCCATAACATACTATGTTTACATAATTATATTATGTTTGCTTTCCTTTAGATTTCAGTAATATTCTTTCTGAATAGAGGCTGCCACCACCACACCTGTGATGGAGGCAGAGTGTTCTCGGTTGCCAGGTGCAGCGATGAGAGCGAGAACTAAAGTAAGCAAACCCCAAGGAGGAGGTCAAGAAGCTAGAGGGACTGTGGTGAAGAACTGAAGGTGGGCCTGCCCACATACGGACATCTCTTCCTACCTGGGGATGCTCTTTCTTGAATACTTCAGTAGTGTTTGCGGATTTGTATATGAGAAGACATTCTTTACAGAGGTCTGAGACTAATTTCGAATCACTAATTATGACAAAGTAGCCAGAAGTCATATATTTAAAATCTTAAAACTCTTGTACCAGTCTTTCAGAGTTATGTTATTTAGTTAGTGAATTTTATTTTAATAAATTAAACCAAAAAGTTTAAAATCATACGGAAAAATGCTACCTGAAGGCATGTGCTGGGACACAGAATAAATGGAATTTTCCCTGATTTGTACAAAGGTCTTAAAGTACATATTAAAAAATATGCCAATTTTTTTCAATTTTTAGCAATGGCTACACCTTTTGTTCGAGAAAGAATTATAGAGAATGATAGGTGTTTCTTTAGGCCACTTCTTTATCAAAAACTTCTAAAAGTACATTTCCCCCTATGTACAATATAATAAAAGGAATATGGACTGTAGAGTGAGACAGATCAGGGTTTATTTATCCCAACTCCACCACATATTAGCAATGTGATATCGAGCCAGTTATTAATACTTAGCATCTCTGAGTCTGCAGTTCCTTTTTTATAGATTAAATTAATCAAATAATATATTTGCAACGCTTCTAATAAAATGCCTAACACAGAATCAGTGTTCACATGGTGTTAGTTTCCATCCTTCTTTTCCACAAATAAATTCTCTGAGATAGTTAAATGTAGTTACTTGACTCATTATCCAATTAGGAATTCACTTTCTTTTATTCCTTTCTTCACAGATGAATAAATATTTACTGAGTGCTTGCAAGCAATGTCCTGTGTCAGTGAAGTGGGTGTACACAGACATAATAATATATGTGGATCTTGTCCTTAAAGCTCATGACGAGTAGGAAATAACAGGCATAATAATCATCATATAGGGCAAAACCAAAAAGGTAAATAAAAGTATTATCAGATTCCGAAGAGGAAAATCCTCTTGACAGAGGATTGGAAAGGTTTTGGGGAAAGGGAGCGTTTTAGCTGGGCCTTTAAGGCAGCAGAGATGCCGGAAGAAGGTAATGAGAAGGAAAGCGTGCAGATTGGAAAGCAGGTGGTCCCATTTGACATGAAGATGGGAGATAATGTCGGGCTGGAAATGTTGGGCCCCTGAAGATGGAAGATAATGTTGGGCAAGAAAACATAATGGTGGCTCTTTAATGTGCCCTAAGGAGCTTGGACTTAACACAGTAGGCAATGAGTGTCAGTAAAGGTTTCTGAGCAAAGGTTTTTGAATTTTGATATGATTCTTCTACTCCATTTGTTAGATATTCTTCTAAATTCATGTTAGTCCTTAGTTAGATATGCGTGCCACATAGGTCTTCATCCAAGTTGCTGAAATGTAGAATAGGGCAGGATAAAGGACAGAGCCCTGCAATACGCCATTGGAAACCTTTCTCCACGGGACCACGGATCCATTCATCAGCACTTGTGGCTCAGTTTTCAATCTAATAGCAATTCACTGTGTTGTATTGTCATCAGTTAAAATCTCCTGATTTCTAAAGCCACCCTGAGAAACTCTGTCAAATGTTTCACTGAAATCAGATCCAAACTGTCCTTCCTGATTCCAGTAGTGAAAACTGGGCATATCTTGATTTCAATGAACCCATGCTGGTTTCTAGTGTTTACATTCAAAGTCATTACCAGCCCTTTACTTAATAATACCATTTAACAATAAATAACTGTAGGATTCTGCCAGAAAATCGCATCAACTGTCAAATCTTTTGGGAAGGAGCATGAGTTTCTTGCAAGAAAGTAGGGCTAAGAGTGAACAGAAAGGATGGCAAGGCTCAATGCTGAAAGGGTGTGACAAACTCAGTTATGATGCAGTCAAATTTTAGATCTAGGATTTTAAAGAAGAGTCACATGGCAAATAACAGTAAAGAGTGAGCAGTAAATAGGACTTAAGACTCAGATAGTTAGGCCTTTATCATCCCACATGACCGTCAGGCAGTATGGTCCCAACTAAGGGACAGTTGCTTAGGGATAGGGCTGGCACCACATTCTGGGTTTTCTGACATTTAGCAAAGTGCTCTCTCCCCTACTCCATGCAGCTGCCCCTTTATACTGTGTCTTGAGGCAGAGCACAAGGCCACCGACTCCCTCCAGCTCAAGGAGCTTCTCTAGATTCCTCCTTTTGGGGCATCTGCAAGGTCAAAACTCTTTTCATAAAAATACTAAGACATTATTTTCATTGTACTTTCTCATGAGTGTATGGCAGAATTTCCCAGAGGATATATGCAGTATGATATTGGAATAGATGAAATAACAGAAGCAGATATGAGAATCCAGCTGTTGTCTATTAAGCCAGACATTAAAGAAATTTGCAAAAATGTAAAACAAGGATATTCTTCTAATTTTTTAAAAATTTTAGACAATAGCCATTTTTCACTAAAATATGTTACTTATGTTAACATAAGTAGGTTTACTGTTATTTTTAAATGAATTACATAAGTAAATTATTTTAGTTCTATTTTCTAATATGATAAATATTGATAGATACAACACACACAAACAAAAGCTATTTGGCATCTTTATTGACTTTTTTTTTTTTAGAGTGTAAAGGAGTCCTAAGATCAAAAAGTTGGAGGACTGCTTGATCTAAAAGAGGAAGCCCTAAAATCTACCTTTTGTTCCCTGAGGGAAGGCAAGCTGCCTAAGCTTTCCAAGACTTTTTCCTTCATGGGATGATGATTTCAACTACCTGGTAGGGTTACTGTGAAAACTAGTTGGAGGGAGTCTGTGTAAAACTCTTAGCTTGGTGCATGGCACATGAGTACTCATTAAATATTAACCATCTCTATTATTGTTGGTACTGCTACTACTATTAATACCACCATAAAGACTATTACTCCCTCTTGGCAATGTCTTTACTCAGATATCTAAAGAATTTATTCCTTGAACTTGCTACATTCTCTTAGGTCTTTGTACTTGCTGTTTCCTTTGAATGGAATACCTTTCCCTCTTTTGTTCAGCAAATCCTCTTCATTCTTCTGTATCAACTTAGAGGTTCTTTGACTTGAAAGCCTTCATTGACCCCACAAAAACTGTGCTAGGTGCCTGCTGTAAGCTGCCATCTTTGCTCCCTTAAGAGTACACTACTGTGTAATTGCTTGTGTCTTTGCTGGCTCTTCCATTGCACCCTGAAAACTCTGTGAGAGAAGTGACTATTCTTGTTCACTGTTATAATCACAAAGCTCAGCATAGTGCCTGACAGTGAATGCTCATTGAATAAATTTTGCAAAGGTCCCCAATATCTGTTCTTATCTCACTGTTCCTTTCATGTCCCAGGGCACCTAAATGAATTTGCTGTTAAATATTCTTGTGAATCTCTTTGATCCTCAAGTTGAATGTGAAAACTAAGCTCAAATAATGACGTAAACTTTATTTATGATTTTAAGGTAACTTTATTTCCCAGGGACTCAGAGTCATACAGGAGGTAAAGCTCCAACCTTTGTATAAAAGTTGGTTAATTCTTAGCTATGAGTCAGACATAGACTATTCACAATCTCAGATGGAGAACTGAGATGGCTAGAGAAAATGCCCCTGGGTGGTTGCTTGCACCACAGCTCTTATCAGTATGAGAGGGAAGGATAAAGACTACTTTCTTCCTTTTAAATTACCTTTCCTTCTGTCATTAGTGGAATTTATGTCTGTATTTCTCTGATCCACTGATAGCTGGTGGCAGTTCCAGAATTTCTATTTAAAGGAGCTTAAGGGAAGCAATCCCATTGAATGGGGGTGAGGGTGGGGGTCAGGAAACTTTTTCGTTACATTGCAAATGCACTCTTTTTTGCTTAGATTGCATGTTTATTTTGGAGGGTGTTCTTCGATATAAGAGGGTGCTAAGAACTTTGAAGCCACCCCACTGCTGAGAGTACATCTATTTTTAGTGTGGAAACATTTGAAGTAAAGGAATAGGAAGGTTTGATAAGAGAGGGTTGAGTAGGTCTCTTTTATTATTGCTATTTACATTAGTGAACCTGGACCCTGCCTGGTGAGAATAAATTTTCAAAGAGATTTGAAAGTTCAAAAAAGCAGAGTCAGTGATGCGAGTACTCACTAGACTATTAGGTCTGGGGCCTAAAGAGATCAATATAGTCATAAGGAAACAGGCAGTTTGATGAAAGAAAAATCAGACTTGAGGCAATCAGTTTATCACACAATTGCTATGTATTTATTTTAGTCATGGACAATACACCCACAGATACAACAGAACATAAGATATGACCACAAGGAGTTTGCAACCTACTTGGGAAGGCAAGAGAATTTCTACCAGATTATCATTTAAGTATATTTGTAAGGCTAATCTTTAGTATTCATTGTTCCTGCTGGTTATTCGCTTAGCCTAATTATATGAGGAAAATAGAATGAAGGAAAAATGGATGGGATGGGAGGGCAATGTGGCTAAAAATATTAAAGCTCTTAAGCCATGTCCTCCAAATTTAAAGCAATATAGTCATAGTTTTAAAGCTGGAACCAGGTCCAAAGGTAGTGAATTATCTCACTTGATTGTTCACAGTCAGTTAGGGACTGAACTCTTTGTTCTACTACTTTCCCCCTTCTCACTACTGCACTTGACCAGTCTAAAAATTAAAGAAAGAGAAAGAAAGAAAGAAAAGAGAGAGAAAGAAAGAAGGAAAGAAAGAATAAAAGAAGGAAAGAAAGAAAGAAAGAAAGAGAAAGAGCAAGCAAGCTGGAACCTATAACTAACATCTATCTAATTAGGCCCTCTTAGTTTGCAAAGGAGGAAACTGAGGGCCTATCCAGCAAAGTGCCCCCACTGATAACTGGTTGGTTCTATGACTTCAGGTCTAGTGTCCTTTCCATCACAATTAATTGCCTTTGAAGGAAAGGCAAAATGACCAGAGTCTCCTCATGTCTGGGTCTATGCTAAAGAGCCTTAGTTTTTCCTTTAATGGTCAGATAGTTTTTAGAATTATTTGATTACCTACATTATGAATTTTTTTAGCATGACAATTTTCATCAATTCTAAATTCTCAGTTACCAAAATTGAGTTTATTAACACTAAAATCCCTAGTCCTTATCAAAAGGAAAATTAAATAATCTGAATAACAGACTAGAAAGTTGTGTTTTAACCTATATTCCCCCACCCCTTCACTTTCATATCTATAACCTATTGAATGATTTACAAATTTTCTATTTCCCTCTTGACCTCTTTTCTGAATTGCAGTTTCATATTTCATCTGCTGCATCTCTACCTGTTTTTCCTCCCATGACCTCATACTCAACATGAAGCCAGCTTCTCCTCTACATATTCCTATTTCTGTCAATGACACCATCATTCTTCTAGTCACCCAGGTCTGAAATCTTGGTATCATCTCTCTTTCTTCTTCTCTTCCAAATCTAGTGGGCCACCAATTTCTGTGGCTTCTCCCTAAAACATGTCTCTCAATTCCATTTCTTTTTTTAAATTCTATTTTGAATACTCTAACTCAGGTCCTCATGATTCCATAGGCAAGTAGTGACTGTATCTACCACTTATCCTGATTGCATCCTAGCAACCCAGCCTGCAACCACTGTGAACTGGTCTAAATGTCTTTAGTCTAACTTTCCACAGTTCCCCAGTAATGGGTAGTAAAACTCAAATTCAAAACCCTGGATAATGTTGCCCATACCCTTGGAACTTCGTCTCACTTTTCTTCCACTGATCCATCTTCCCCAATCAACAATTTCTTTTCTTCCCAACGCCCATTTCCACCTTTTGCTTACACCTGCAATAGATTCTAGTTTGCTCATCTGAATTTGGCTCCGTTATACTCGCCAACCAGAGCAGCAGACCATCACCCTTGCTCAAAATCAGGTTCTTACTGAGCATTCCACCGAGGAAGCCTTTATCCCTATCTCCTCTGAAATCTCTTTACATGTGTGTCCCCTTTGCAACCAGAGAATTAACTCCTTACTTTGTATCCCCAGCGCCTATGTTTGTTGATGAGGACAGAGCTGAAGGAATAGGTGGCGTTAACTTGTCAAAAAGATGTTAAGGTACTGGGGGTAAGGGGGACACCCCCCACCCCGCAGCATTCCTTCCTCCCCCCACGACAGGGCAGGTGCGTGGAGGGCAGGCGCGCCCAGCCCAGCGCCCCCGGCCTCGGGGGGTTCCAGGGCGCTGGTCCGCCGAGGCGCAGGCCGGGAAGCCCGAGCGCTTTCCCCACGCCATGCTCGCGGGCGCGTCTGAGCGGCGTCCGGACAGCGGGGGTACCGGGCGAGGGCAGAAGGCCCGGCCGTTCCGCGCTGGGAGATAGGTGGTGCTGTTGCCGCGACTGTCTTCCTCATTGGCGCCGCGCGGAGAGGCGGAATGTTCAACTCCTGACTCGGGCGGAAGCGTGGGAGCCGCGCCGGCCGCTGTCCTCGCGACCCCCCGCCGCCGCCGCCGCCGCCCTCCTTGTGTGCGGGGCTTCGGCGCCCCCGGCTGCCGCTCGCGCCCGGCGCGGGAGCCAGGTAGGGCCAGGCTGGAGGCTGCGAAGGGAGGAAGGAGGCAAGGCCCGCCGCGCTCGCGAGTCGTCCCGGCGTCTAGGGCTTGAGGCCCTGCCGGGGCCGGGGCCGGGGCCGGGAGTCCACCCGGCCTGGGGAGGGGGCCCTACGCGCGGTGGCGGAAGCCGGAACGAGCGTTCCCGGCGCCCGCGGAATCCGCGCCGGACCTTAGCCGCGGCGCGGCCAAGTGCGGTTCGCGAAAGTTCGGGCCCGTCCCACGGAGAAGTTGGAGCTCGGAGGAGCGGGGCGCAGGCCGGAGCGCCTCGGGCTGTGGCTGCTCTGGGCGTGCGGCTTGGGCCGGGGGCGTCCCCTGGGCCGGGCCCCGCGGCCTCGCAGTGGGTGACTGGGGCACTCTCGGGAGTCGGAAAGCGAGTCTCCCAAATGAGGGCAGGGTGCAGGCCACTTTCCGGCAGAGATCTGTGCGTGCGAGGAGAGCTACTAACTTCTGCTTTTCTGCAGCACTCGGCCGCCCGGAGCGATGCTCCCTGCCCTTCCTGCGGCGCGCCTGGGCTGCGGGGCGCGCCGGCTCCCCGGCTTTCCCCGTCCTGCCACGGGCTCCGAGAACCGCGCCAGGCCCAGAGGTGCATGCACAGGCCGCCGCCTCGCCGGCTTGCTCGTGACAGCTTTCAGAAAAACTTAAACTCAGAATTGGCAAAGTGACATCAAATTGCTGGGAAAAAAAGGGGGGCATCTTTGTTAGATTGCCAAAAATGTATGTTTGTGATGCGCCTTGAGATCGCGCCTAAGCACTGTTTATGGGGAACTTAATTACTATTTTTGTTAGTTTCTTTAATAATGAAAGCAACACCATTTAGGGGCCCATTTCAACGTTATTACAATAAGCAGCTCTCATTAATGGTGTATGAGAATCATTTTACGGAATAAAGTTGAGGATATTTGAGTTGAGGTTGTTATTAAAGTGTTATATGTATTTCTGAGTATTATAGCTCAACGTTTGTAAATGTTCTTTTTTTAAAATTTCAAGATATTAAGGGGGTACAAATGTTTTAGGTTACATGGATCACTTTTGTAATGTTTGAGTCCTGGCTAAAGGTGTGCTGGTCACCTAAATAGTGTTCGTAGTTAGGTAGGTTTTTGTCCCTCCCCTGCTCCCCTTCTCCCCTGGTTGATTTCCACTGAAATTTACTTCCCTCTGTGCGCATGTGTGCTCATCGGTTGATTCCAAAGTGTATTCTTTCTTTAATCCTGAAGCTGTTTTAGGAAAGCCCTCTTGCTTCCCTGACCTTTGTTAAAGTGAAAAGCCAGAATTTAGTGGATCCAAATCTGCAAACATGTTTAAAGACAGAAATAAACAAGTGATTCAAGGCCAGTTAATGTCTTCTTTGTAGTAGGCCCCTCTCCACAATGAGATTTCATGTCTTTTTTTGGATTTTTCAAAAAAGTATGTGATGGCAGAATTTTAATGATGGTTTTGGTCGTTTGTAGAGTCTTTATTTTAAATTCCTGGTACAATAGTGAGAGATTTGGGAGATTGTAAATGAACAGGAATTTAGTTTGTTTGGAAAGAGAGAATTAAGATAAAGAAAAATGGTCTTTTGGAGCAGCGTGCACTGTTTATTTTAATCTTTCACAATTTAATTCCTACTATAACTTTTTGTGATTATTTGGGCATTTTTTAAAACTGCACGATATTGTTGTTTAAATCAAAAGTTTTAGTGGTAATAATTCCAGAGTAAATGACCTAATGCAATTGCAAGGACACTTTTTTCTTGTCTAGGAAAGCAAATAGAGATGATTGGTCTCTTTTTCTTGTTCTTTTAGGGAAGACATAAGGACACATTAAGAGGGAGGGGAGAGAAAGACAGAAAAATCCAAATATTAAGCACGAGGATTTGGATCTAAAAATGGATGGTCAAAGATCTTGGGAACTAAGGGGCCTTCTTGCCAAATAAGGAAACTTGGCAAGTTGCACTGTGTATTTTAAGTTAGCTCAAGAGTGAGTGTTATTGGCAATATATTGGCTCAGTGCCTATCTGGAATGAACAGTGAAACTAACTTTGATAGGGCTACAAAGTTATAAACAGGAGTTATGAGGGGCATGGAGTGAATAATCAAATCATCAGAGAAAACACAGGAGAAATTACAATGATGATGTTTTATGAAAGGAGGTCAGACATAAAGTGAAGCTATTAGTATGGAGTGAAAGAACAAAATAGATGGTTGATTTTAGAAATTGATAGATTCAGAGGAGAGAATCAATTATTTTTTTTTAAACTGGGAAAATATGTCAGTGGTGATACAGAATTTCTTGGAATAAGATAGCCTTATATCTGTATCCTGAGATGCTGGAAATAAGAAATCAATTTGGATCATTTATTTTCCATTTTATTCTACCCAGGACAGATTGACAGGGTAGATGTCTGTCTAAATGCAATAGGAATAGCCAAGACACCTTTTTTGGTCTTACTGCAGGGAAGATTTAGGCTACTACTTTTGTGGCTATTAACCTTGCCCCACTACATACAAATAAGCAGAGTTCCAGCTGTGACCAGAAAACCGTACCTGTTAAGGGAAGAGAGCTGTGAATGCTAGAGCTTAGATTGATTTGACTGATACATGGGTACTTTTATGTTAGACCCTCCTATGGACAGCAGAACATTGATTATGCCCTAATAGCAGTTAAATAATCCCAACACAGTAGAAGATTCTGAGCAAAGCAGCCCCACATCTGACACCTTAACCCCAGTGTCACAATTGCTAATAGGAAATTAAAGCCTCGAATTATAAACTTTAGGTGGATGATAAGCAATCCAGTAATTACTGTAATAAAAAAAAACAGTCAATTTGAAGAGGGAAAAAAGGGAAAATTAGAAGGAGACAGAATGATAACAGTAGAAAAAAAGTCATGATATGATAGAAAATGATAAGACTTTGGAGTCAGACCTGAATTTGAATCCCAGTTGTTACTTATGTTAGGTAGTTGGCTTGGGCTACTTTTATACCCTCGATCCTCACTTTTCTCACATATAAATAGGAGACAGTAATACCTGCTTCCTAAGCGTAAGTACAGTCATGTGTCACTTGATGACAGGGATAGTTCTAAGAGAACTGCACTGTTACATGATTTTGTCGTTGTGCAAACATAGAGTATGCTTACACAAGGCCGGGTGCACCGTGGCTTACACCTTAATACTAGTACTTTGGCAGGACAATGTAGGAGGATCACTTGAGCCCAGGAGTTTGAGACCAGCTTGGGCAACATAGCGAGACCCCATCTCTACAAAATTTTTTTTTAAATTCACTGGGCATAGTGGTGCGTGCCTGTAATCCCACCTGCTTGGGAGGCTGAGGAAGGAGGATCGCTTGAGCTGAGGAGTTCGAGGCTGCGATGAGCAACTGCACCTCCAGCCTGGATGACAAAAAAAAAGTTTATTTACACAAACCTAGATGGTTATAGCTTACTATGCATTTAGGCTATATGGCATAGCCTATTGTTCCTAGGCTACAAACCTATATAATGCATGACTGTACTGAATACTGGAGGCAGATTGTAGCACGATGATAATTATTTGTGTATCTAAACATGTCTAAATAGAAAAGATACAGTAAAAATACAGTATGAAGGATAAATGGTGCACCTGTATAGGCACTTACCGTGAATGGAGCTTGCAGCATTAGAAGTTGCTCTGGCTAGTCAATGAGTGAATGTGAGGGCCCCTAGGATATTACAGTACTGTAGACTTTATAAACACTGTATACTTAGGCTACACTAAACTTATAAAAATGTTTTCCTTTCTTCAGTAATAAATTAATCTTAGCTTCCTGTAACTTTTTTAACTTTATAAACTTTGAAATTTTTTAAACTTTTTGACTCCTTGTAATAACACTTAAAACACACTTTGTATAGCTGTACAAAAATATTTTCTTTCTTTATATCCTTATTCTAGAAGATTTATTCTTAAAATTTTTTTTATTTTTACTCTTTAAACTCTTTAAACTTTTTGTTAAAAACTAAGACACACATTAGCCCAGGCCTACACAGGGTCAGGATCATCAATGTCTGTGGTTCCCAAACCCCAACCTTTGCCTGTTAATAACTGGGCTGCCCAGCAGGAGGTGAGCAGGGGCAAGTGAGTGAAGCTTAATCTGTATTTACAGCTGCTCCCCATTGCTTGCATCACCACATAAGCTCCACCTCCTGCCAGATCAGCAGTTGCATTAGATTGTCTAGGAGCCCGAACCCTACTGTAAACTGTGCATGTGAGGGATCTAGGTTGCGGGCTCCTTATTTCTCATCTCATCTAATGCCCAATGATCCGAGGTTGATCCGAGGTGGAGCCGAGGTGGTGATGCTAGTGCTGGGGAGCAGCTGCAAATACAGATTATCATTAGCAGAGAGGTTTGAGTGCACAGTAAATGTAATGCATTTAAATCATCCTAAACACCCCCCTCCGCCCTGGGGCCGTGGAAAAACTGTCTTCCATGAAATCGGTCCCTGATGCCAAAAAAGGTTCGGGACCGCTGATCAATATCACTGTCTTCCACCTCCACGTTTTGTCCCACTGTCCTTAGGAGCAAGACCATGCATGAAACTGTCATACCCTGAGGTAAAATGCCTTTTTCTGGAATACCTCCTGAACGACCTGCCTGAGGCTTACAGTTAACTTTTTTTTCAGTAGAAGGACTACATTAAAATAAGGATAAAAAGTATAGCGCAGTACATACAATAAACTAGTAACATGGTTGTTCTGTATGTACATAATTGCATATGCTATACTTTTATACAACTGGCAGCACAGTAGGTTTGTTTACATCACCACAGAGACATGTGTAATGTGTTGCACTGTGATGTTAGGATGGCTACAATGTCAACTAGACAGGAATTTTTCAGCTCCGTTATGATCTTCCCGGGCCGCCGTTGTATTTGCAGTCCATCATTGACTGAAACGTCCTTACGGGGTAAATGACTATATATGAGACAGCACATAGAAATGTTTCAACCGGTGCCTGAAACTTCAGCCACTGTGACTAAGTGGTAGAGAAGAGTGTTTTACCATGTCTTTCAATTTATACACAGAGCTGCTTGTCTCCCTGTCCTTCAGTTTTCTGCTGCTATAACAAAATACCACAGCCTGGGTAATTATAAGGAATAGACGTTTATTTGGCTTATGATTCTGGAGCCTGGGACTTCCAAGAGCATGGCACTGGCATTTGGCAAGGATCATCCCATGGTGGAAGGGCAGAAGGCAGAAGCAGGTGCACAAGACAGACAGAAGGAGGAGGCTGAACTCGTGAGATAACATACCCACTCCTGCGATAACAGCACTAATCTGTTTAGGACTTAATCACCTCTTAAAGGACCCACCTCTTAGTTCTGCTACATTGGCAATTACATTTCAACAAGAGTTTTGGCAGGGACTATTGAAACCCTAGCACCCACCTATACCAGCGAAGGCTTGTCCTTGGTAGCCCGCCATGTTCCCAAGTCATACTTACGTGTGTATTTAGAGGATAGGTAGGAGGCTTTCATAAATACTCTACTGCTTTGAGTATAGAGCTTCTAAAGTGTGCTTATGTATAGCTTTATAGTGTTTTTTGAGGGGAGAATCTGAAAACTAATGCATTTAAATATCTATATGAAGAATTTGAGGAATTTGGGAGTTATGTGAACAGGAGATGGTTATGATCTAGAGCAGCAGTCCCCAACCTTTTTGACACCAGGAACTGGTTTCATGGAAGACAGTTTTTCCACGGGTGTTGGGTGGGCGGAGCTCAGGCGGTGATGTGAGCAATGGGGAGTGGCTATATAGATGAAGCCTTGCTTGCAGCAGAGCTCTGTGACCTAGTCCCTAACAGGCCATGGACCAGTACCAGTCCATGGACTGGAGGTTGGAAACTGCAGACCTAGAGGCCAGAACCACAATCACTTGAAACCATTCTTATAGCTGATTTTGAGTACAGCTTGTCTTAAGGACCCCAAACCCTTATTTCTGGACTCATCTCTGGACTCCCGTATAGGAAAACCAAGAAGAGAAGGAAAGATTCACTGTGTGCAGATCATGGAGAACTCTTTGCTTATTAAACTTTTCTACCAAAGTACCCTACTGTGGGGAAGAATGAATGTATTCCTTCAAGGATCTGTAAATATAGCCATAAATACTGCCATTATAAGCAAGTACTTTGTTTAAAATCTTGTATTTAAACTTAAAAATTCATGTGGATTTTGCATTCTCTTCTGTCCTACTCTGTTTTACTTACTTGAACAGACCAGTAAAAACAGACACATATTTATTCTTCTGGGCTCAAGCGATCCTCCTGCCTCAGCCTGCCATGTCGCTGGGACTACAGGCCTGCCTACTTTGTTGGGCTTATTTCCCCAAATCTTAAAGCAGAATTGATGCTGTAGGACATGTGTTTTTTTCACACCCCTTCTGCGCAGTGCTGTCTATGTATGGGAATAAGCAGAAGAAGAGCGTGGGATTGGTTCTTATAAAGAGTACTGCACCATTTAGCTTTGCAGCCCAGCCCACTGCATGGGTATTGCGGTTCCATTTTGCCGAAAAAAGAATAGGGGTAGATCATCATCCAAAAAGTTTTATATTCTGGGATTATACTATGGCTTTCAAAATGAAGAGAGCTCTTTGCTTTGGGAATGGGGGAGAAGGGAGAGGACAGTTGTAGGATGGAAATATGGAACGTGGCTCTTACCTTCCCAGCCAGTTTTGGAGGAGAAATTTAGGAGGATGGCCTAGCTATTTCCATTATTTCCATCACTGATGTCGATCACTGCACTTCTCTGTGATATCAGGTTCATGACTGCATCCCTTGGGAAAGGAGAGAGACTGTCCATATTTTATAGTAGGTTAATTAGTCATCGTACTCATAGGGTTGGAGTGGATCTGAAGGAAACATTCATTCGCTCTCCTAGCTGATGCAGGAGTCTCCTACTCTACACCCCCACCTCTCATCGAACACTCTCAGTGATGGCTCACTCATTACTAAAGACGGTGGCGTGTTTTCTTGTAGGACAACTCTGCTAACCGGGAATTCTTTATGTAACTTTTGTGCACAGATATCGTGACCTCTCGATCAGGGAAGCATAACATAGGGTCTTGGTCTTCTCTAGTTTTAACATCCCCATTTCCTTTCATCTTTCATCTCACATCCAGGTTACCAAGTTTTAACCCTTGTATTTACCCTTCTCAGAGAGTGTTCATTCTAGGCCATCAGTCAAAAATTATACCTGCTTGTCAGCAGCCAAGATAGTCGGATACTTTCTATTTGACAGAAAATGTCTCAGACACAAACGAGCTGAGTGACACCAGGACCTAGGGTTGGGTAGAGACGGGGCAGACTGCAGTGAGCCTTGTGTACCCCCGGGCTGCTTTCTCCTCGCCCCCCAACCCATACACCTGTGCATTCCTCTTCTAGCCAACCCCTAGAAATCTGCCCTCTCCATGCTCCCTCACTGTGTTGGGACTCTAGCCCCATTCTCTTCCTCACGCCACTGGAAGCCCTTGCAGTGGCTCATGATGTGAGTTGCACCCACTTCATGTTTCCTAGTTGGGCTCCTGTTTAAGTACAGATGTGTTTCCACACAGCATTTCTGTGGCATCAGTGCCCACACCAACCACATTCCTGTTGCTCCCGTCTTTCACTTCTGGTAACAACAGTTCTGGCAAAGAAGTGTGTCATGGAAGTTGATTTTTATTAATTGAAATATTGAAGTACAAATAAGGATGTTTCATTTAACTAGCATATTTTTATTTTAACCATTGCTTTTAACAATTGCAAGAGAATTACATGATTTATATGGTAAAACACACATAGAGAGGAGAAGACATGAAACAATAGCCACTTTGTTTTTTAGATTCTTATTTAAAGTTGGATTTTCTCAGATAGCCATACCTCAAGAAGTTCTATTCACTAATCCATCCTATTCTATGTAAGGTACGCTATTGTCTATGAGCAGCATTGGAGGAAGGAGGGAAATATCTATGGTAGACACAGTACTGGTTAGTTCTATTTGTATACCTAGTCTCTTCTAACTAGTCTTGCAGCTTTTATCTTTTTTACTGATTTTTTAAAAAATAGTAGAACAGCAGTCCTGTTCAGGAATAGAATCTTTGACCTCAGCGTTTTGGCTAAATACACCAAGCCAGAGCTTTCCCCATTTTTTTTGAAAATAGGACTTGTAGGAAAAAGAAATAATTGCAGCACAGTGATTCCAGTGTTATTGTTTTAATACTCATGATAGTAAGGCACATTTTTATTAATTTATTCACTGGTCTATGTTAAGGAGGCTGAAATACAACTAGCATAAGTCAATATTAGGGCAGCAAGGCTGGCAAAATAATTTGTTGGAGGCTGAGAGCTGTTTTTTTCAAAAAGTTTTTTTTTTTTTGGCCATATCCAGGTCATGATGAAACAAATAAATTTTTCTTCCTATATCGTACCAAATATAAACTTGTAACTTTACTTTTGTGAAGCAGGGGAAAAGGAAAGTATAAATTAGGGGTAGGAAAAAAGGAAGGATCTAAATTTAGAAATAATAGTAAAACTAAAAGATAAAAACATGCAGAGACAGTCCAAAGACCTTTTCGCTAGTTAAATTAACCTTTTTATAAAATAGATTTAATTAAAAAAAATTATGACTTGCAGGTATTTGATGAGCAAGTTGCAGTTTCTCTGAGTTAGGTGTCCATTTGATAGGCAGTAGAGGAGATCTGAAAGAAGACAGTGGCCACCAGGGAGAGCGGGTACACGCCAGGACCCTCCCAAAGTGAGTGCTGTCACTGAATAAATAGGTCCTAGAATCTAGTATCTAAAAAGTGCGAAAAGGAAAGTATTGTCTTTTTGTAACTTAAATATTTACCTTATGAAAAATGTTTAAAAGAAAAAGAAGTTATAATTACTTACTAATAAGATAGCTTTTTCAAACATCATTCAAACCCAAAGCAGTAAACAGAGGAGTAAGAAAAAATTAAAACATACACACAGAAAGAGGATAAGAATTTAGGAATCAGTACTACATTTATTTATGAATAATTGCTTTGCAAAATTAATAGAGATATAATTCTGAAAATGGGGAGAGGAAAACTATTAAGAAGAGAATATCTGACCACAGAGGCTGAAGGAATAGATGACTAAATACAATATCAAAGCTTATTAAAATAATTAGGAAACCACAGTTATTTTATCGTGTACCATGCACTGGGCACAGTGCTCGCAGAAGCACTGTCAAGACATCTCCAACTTCCCAACAACTATGCAGAATAGATATTGTTGCCCATGACAAAACTGAGGTGAGAGAGACACCGGGCCTTGCCCAAGGTGTAATAGCTAGTAAGTTTGGATTTGCTACTAGATTTCTCTAATAGGGGTCTTTCCCCTGGACCATGCTGCTTTGGCGTTGAAATATCTGTTATTTGGAAGCAAAATTTATCAATGAAGTCAAATAATATTGTGCAAACTTGATGACTTTTGGGCTATCAATTTTGAGACATTGAATGGAAAGGATTTGGAATTTTTAA
Source organism: Propithecus coquereli (assembly GCF_000956105.1). NCBI lineage: Eukaryota > Metazoa > Chordata > Mammalia > Primates > Indriidae > Propithecus > Propithecus coquereli. The sequence continues at coordinate 5,949,717 of NW_012149063.1, forward strand.
TTTTTGGTCTGGAAATGCCATAGTCTGAGAAAAAGTGATTGATTCAAAGTTACTAAGAGGTGGAGGCAGAGTTCAAACTCACATCTGTCTAATTCTAAAACCTTGTTTTATAATGTTAGAACTTTAGTGGGGTCTTTTTTCTTTTTTGTTTTTGTTTTTAATTTGGGGCAAAAGTAATGGGGGAAAGAAAATGACTTATTTGAGATCAATACTGATCTGAAAAATTAAGAAACAAAATAGAAGATCAATGAATGGAGAAATGAAGTCCTTTTTTTTTTTTTTTTTTTGGAGTAGAAGACAGAGAACTTTAAAAAGTAAAAAATACTCCCTTTAAGGTTTTCTACCCTCATATGGTACCACTTTGGATAATTTGCTAGTGGTGCAATATGTGCTTTCAGCAATTTAGTTAGTAGTTAAATTTTTTTTTTATTTTAATTTAAGGAAAAGTTTCAATTAAAAATTTTGGCATGCTACTCAATACTCAAATGATTGGCTTCAACCACCAAATTAGTGATTTTCAACATTTACATAATTGTGATGCCTTATTATGCTTCGATTTTTGTGATATTCCTGCTCTCACTTACCTACTCTCATTGTTCTGTGGCAGACAATTAATATTTAAAATAGTTTGAGAGTTTATGAAACAAAAACTAGAATGCTACAAAATTAGGACTTAGAATTGTTGCATGGAGTAAAATTGCTTTTTTTGTGTAAAAGCAATTCTTTTAACGTGGTGAGATGAAAACAACATTTGATTTGATATACTAAGTAAATAAATTTATATAGGTGACTCTTATTAAATTCTGGTGTATTTACTGGAGAATACATTTGAAAAATTAGATTCGATCATGCAGCAGTCTTCCCCACCAACATGAGTTGATTAACCAGCAACTCAGATTTTTCATTCTTTTGGTCATAAGTCATCCTCTTAGAATAATGATTTTTAAATTAAAGGAGAGAAAATTCAAGGAGAAAAATATCTCTAAGTGGTCTGACATTCATATATATGGGAATGGGAATCTCAACCAGTTTTTCAGCTAAGTCCGTGGTGCTTTGCCAAGCTCACTGGAGTTAAACCTGTACTCATACACCCTAGATTATTATTAATAGTTTCTTCTGTAATCAGATGAGACTTAATTTTTTATGGTTTCAATAAAACATTGAAGTAATTGCATAGTTTCATTCACATATAGCCGGTTCCCAAATGGCAGGGTGTATCACAAAGTAAGTAACAGTGATTTTAGGAAGAACATGGCTAATTGCCTCATGTTCTTCCCCTCATGTCAAGGGGTGAAGATCCTTTTCAGAGGTCAGTCTTTCTCTGCCACTCTTTAGGTCACCATTAGATGTGACTGATCCTACTTCAGTTCATCCATATTCCCTGGGCTTGCTCTGCAACATAGGGTTTAGATCCACTCATATCGATCTCATTCTGGTCAGATCTCTGTCTCTGTTTTGGAAAGAATTTCTCTACTCCTCTTCCCTCCCCCACTCTGGACTCAGAGACCCAACACTGGAGGTCCCAGACATACTCTCAGTCTCCCAAGAAGCCTAGGGTACAGTTTCCAAATCAGGATTTGCTTCAGAATCCTCTGGGGGCACTTGTGAAAACTACAGGTCTCAGGGTTTACATAATTTGGTTGAAATCTTTTCAGCTGCAAAAGGTATGATGGAAGAATAACCAGAAAGCATTCATTTATTCAACAAAAATTTTTTCATAGAAAAGCTACATACTTTGTGCCTGGCTGTGTGCTAGGTGCTCAAGATCCAGAGGTAAATAGAAATGAGTTTTGCTTTTAGGGAATTTATCGTCTAGTGGGAATTAAGTGGGAGAGACGAATGGGTAAAGAGAGGTGATACAACACCAAAGAGGGAGAATTTAACTCTGCTCATAGAGGTGGCCAGGGACAGGAGTTTGCTGGGTGGAGAAAGGCATTCAAAGCAGAGACATTAGGCTGTGCAAAGGTATGGGGATGTGAGAGGGCCTCGTGCGTATGGGAAATTATGATAAGACATGAAGTAAAAGTGGCTATTAAGTGGTGAAGGAATAACATAAGAAAATTTCCTGGGATTAAAAGACAAGAGTTACAGATTGAAAGAGTTCTCTGAGTGTCCTACCAATGAATGAAAAAGATGCAGTCCTAAGCCTATCCTATTAACACTCAGGATTCCAGGGATGAATAGAGGATCCTAAACGCTTTCAGAGAGGAAAAAATAATATAAAAAGGATTAGTAATCAGAGTAGCTTCAGACTGCTTGATAGCCACATTAGAAACTAGAAAAAAATGAAGTATAATACTTTCAAAATTATGTGGAAAATTATTTCCTACCTAGAATTGCATACCCAGCCAGACTACCAATCAAGACATTTTAGGACATGCAGATTCTCAAAACATTATGTTCTTTGTGCTATATTCAGGTAGCTAATGGGAGATGTGTGCTGTCAAGATGAAGGAATCAACCAAGAAACTGAAGACAGAAAATCCAAGGACAGGGTTTTCCACAGAGGAAAAAGGTGAAGGAAATTCTTAGGATAGTGGTGAAGGGAAGTCCCAGTCTCAGTCAGGCCTGGAGAGCAGCATTCCAGCCAGATTGAATCAGGATGAAGTGTGTAGAAGGGATGTCTCCAAGAAAAAAATAGAACCAAAAAGAAAAAAGAGAAATTACCTAATGTTTTTACTTTATTGAGAGGAGTTTTGCAGTTCTTGGGAGAGTTTGATGAGGTGAGTAAGAGTTAGGGGTATAATAGGCTAAGCAAATGACAAAAAACAAAAACAAGGCAGCTAACTCTAGGAGAAACAAAAAGTTATCCAAGAAAGGAAATATAATTATTGAATCCTACTTGGCACTGCTGAGAATAATACTTTATCAGACTACTGTAAGCCCTGAATATTGACTTAACCAAATGTTGCAGTATAGTTAGATACAGGGAGCACTGGATAAGTGTGACATATTTGTACACATGGAGGTAAAGGTTGGTATATGAGAACTAAATCCTTATCTTCCACAGGAAAAGTTAATAGATAATATTTAAAATGGAAAAATTAAGAAGTAGCAATATAGGCACATTATTTAGAAATATGGAGTTAAATATCAGAAGAAAATGCTAAAGGAGTTGAAATTAGTTGCCTCTGGAGAGTGAGAATTGAGTGTGGGGAATACTAGGGCAGGGACTTCTGTTTTTTATTTATAAGCTTTGTAGTTCTATTTCATTTTTTATGCTTTGATAAAAATAATTAATAAAAATATGTAGCTAGCATTTATAATTCTGGGAGAATCTTGCCAATGGTGTTTTACATTTTGTTGAACAAGCTTTTTAGCTTTCCTACTCAATGTGCCTACCTTTAACACTGTCCTAAATTTTATCCAAACTTTCTTCTTTTCTATATTTAACTTGATATGAATTATAGCAGAAAAGTTGGTAAAGTAAATTATTGATTCAGATATTTTTATAGACTGTGTCTGGATACTATGGTTCCCCGCACCCCATATTTTTATGTAGACTCTCAACTGTCCTCTAAACTTTAGAGGATAAATAACTCTTCGTCTTTCTTGCTCTCTCTTCAAAGTGCAACAGAGTTTGACTTCACGTAAGAAATCAGCATTCTTCAGTGACCTGATTTTCCTAAAATGGGATGGCTAGTCAGCTGCATATTAAGATCTCTCAGCTAACTATATACATCACTCAGCAAAGCCTCCAGTTGTTTATGGAGAAATTTTGCCAATTTATATAGATACAAATTGTCCTCCTCTACCTTTTTATTTGGAGAAAAAAAAAAAAAAACCTCAGAGAAAAATGGAAAGAGTAGAAAAATGCCCATATGTCTTTCACCTAGATTTGTCAGTTAACATTTTGCCACA
>NW_012149063.1:5953897-5992668 GCF_000956105.1 Propithecus coquereli
CCCAAAAATATTTTCTGTAGATTTTTTGATCCAGAATCCAATCAGTGATCATATATGGCATTTAGTCATCATGTTTCAAGTTTTCTTTATGCTAGAAGTTTCCCTGCTTTTTTAAAAAAAATCTTCCATGACATCGACCATGATGAAGAGCCCAGGCCAGTTGTTTTGTGAAATGTCCTACAAATATGGATTTGTCTTTTTGCTTCCTCATTATAAGGTTCTGGTTTATGCTTTTATTATAGTAAGAATATATATACAAACATTTTTATCCACCATTTTTTAGCTTTTTATGCAGGTCCAAAATTTTAGTCAACGTTTTCTTGTTTGTATGATTTTGGTTTTTTTTTTTTTCCCTGCTACTCTATGGTTTGGTATAGGGTATTAATAATGACCACTTACCTGGAGAATAGTAAAACTCTTTAGACCACAAAAATATCACTGTAATAATATCTGGGAGGGGGAATCTGTTCCTCTAATATATATTTATATAAATATATAATACATTAAATATGTATACTTTTTAATATCTTTAGCAGTGTTCTTGTATGTTCTTTGTATGACTTAACATATTGTAATCAAGGGTACATTTTGTACTTTTTAATTAAGTTCTGTTGCAGTACATAATTCCGGGAGCCACTTTTAGAAAACACGTGGCCAGCCTTTTTATCATCCCTAAGCTGAAAGTTTGCTTTTGGAGTCTAAACACTGAATGTGCATTCAGCCTTTGGCTGTCCTTGTGCCAGAATGCTCCGCAGCTTAGATTGTGTATATTTTGTGTGAAGTGAGTGCAACGTGCAGAGATGGCATGCCTCACATGCCAGAGGAGCTATGCAAGCTTGCTGTGGAAAGCATGCTTCCCGTTTGTCAGGGCTTCCTGATAGGAGACCTGGTGACACAGTAGCCTTTAGGCAGAGCTCCTCGGGATGTGAAGGAAGCGCTGCTACAGGTTTCGTCGGGGGAAATCTGAGCCATTTCTCTGTGGACAGCTGTATTTCAAAGTTTGGACAAGTTGCCCTTGAATTTTGCATGGGCTGCCAGGGTGAGTGTTTTCATTTTGATTTGTTTATAGTCTTGCTTTTCTTCCTCCTAAGTCATCATGATCCTTTCTGGAAGTTTCATAGGACTGTGTCATTTTACGTTACCTAAAGTAGGACTTAAAGGATTCATCCTGATATATTTGTAATTGAACTCTTCTTTTTCTTTCTCTCTGCAGATTTCGTGGAAGTATAATACTTTGTCATTATGAGATGTCGTCTCTCGGTGCCTCCTTTGTGCAAATTAAATTTGATGACTTGCAGTTTTTTGAAAACTGCGGTGGAGGAAGTTTTGGGAGTGTTTATCGAGCCAAATGGATATCACAGGACAAGGAGGTGGCTGTAAAGAAGCTACTCAAAATAGAGAAAGAGGTAAGGTCTTTTCCTGCTGTCAGAAATGGCCCCGATAGCACTTATGTAAGCTTTTCCAGCCTGGAGTTAGAGGGTCACAGGGCTGCAAGGGACCTAGCAAGGCCTTTGGAGCTGATCCATGAGGCCGTTTCCCAATTTCCATTCTGGGAGCCCCATAAATAGAAATTATTGCAGCGTGTGCTTTAGGGTTGAGTTCTACTAGGGGTCATCTGAAGTGAGAGGATTTCTTTCCATGGCATGGAAAAGTGAAAAATTCTCTGGGCTCTCCGGGGCTCAGAGGTGAGATTTCAGACCTGCCCACTTTCCCTGGGTTCAGGCTTTTCTCTTCCCCAGGGCAGCCAAGAGGGGTCAGTAAAGGGTAACGTGTAAAATTTTCTTCCCATTTCCATGTTCTCTCCTTCAATCTGTAGACATCAGGAGTTGTCTTTTAAAAGATAAAAGGCACTGTTTTTCTACTGAAATGAGCAATACCAGCTTCTTGGATTTCACCTCTAGTTAAGGCTAACAGTGATGGGCTTTGTATAATAAAGAATTAATCAGTGCTAGACTGCTGCCCTTCTAGTAAAATCAGAAAAGGGTCTTGGCTTTCAGAGTCTGAGATTTGTGCTTGTCCTAGATGAGCTCAGAGCCCAGGAATGACACAACATGGTCCCCACGTTTAGTTTGATACCTCGAGAACAAAACTAGTTGCAGAGCTGACCTGCAGGGGTTCAGCACGTTGATAATTTTTAGTGACTACCCTCTGGAGCTTGCTCTGGTCATTTCTAGTTTTGTCCTATTTTGGCTAATTATTGTCCTTTTCAATATCTTTTTAAAGTGAACTTTTCCATAAATATTCTTTAATCTCTCCAAATGATTTCATTTTTTTCATTAACTGCTGCCAGCGAACCACAGCAATTGATTAGAGAAGGAGACCCAATGGCAGCACTTTGTGGATTTCCTCCCAGCAGTGCTGTATGTGTGATCACCAGCTGTGTTTACAACTGATGAAGCCAGGTCAGAAGGACTAAGATATCTCTGCCTCGGGGTATCTGTAGGCTTTGAAAAGCATTAAGAAGTGAGAGCTTTTAAAGCCCATGTGCGCATAAAACAGAAGGGTACTAGGTAGAAGAAATTTGCTCTCTCTTCCCTCCATTTCTTTATCAACATAATTTTTTAATAGTAGCCAAGCAATAAAACTATTTTAGCTAGTAAACTCATTAGGTCCTTTATAGGCAAGCATTATTGTCCCCATTTTATAGATTGGGAAGAAATGTATTAAGCTGCCCCAGGAGGGGCAAGTGAAATCCAGGAGGCCAGACCCCTGTTCCTTAGTTTTTAACTCTGAAACTTCTAATTGATCAAGTAAGAATAGAAAATAAACCAATTCCATCCATTTATAGTCAAGGAAGTTTATAAGTATGCTAATATTTTTAAGTTTTAGATCATGCAGCTTTAGTACAGTGAACATGTTCTTATATGATTGTCGGACGTGAAAAAGGCTTTATAAGACATGAAACAGATTTTGATAGGAAAACATTAATCACAAGCCATCCACTCCAACTAACTCCTTCCCCCAATCATATGTATATGATACCTTTCTATTTTTGAGAGAGCCGGGAAAATGACATAGGAAAGCACAGGGATGAAAGCAGGAATTGGAAACTGTCAAATCCTGCTTTTGTGTGTAGTTTAGAAATCCAGTTGATTATGATAAACTGCAAGAGGATAACTCAAACTTGAAAGCAGGCAAAACAAGAACTTCACTTCAGCGTGGGGCTTAGTCAGTGACTGTGAGTGAGAAAGAGACGTGGTAAATTATGGCAAAGCACCCCCACACGTACTGAATCAGCATGAACTTACGATGCAAAAAATTACGACGAGGGGGTTAACAGTTATTGGAAAGGAAATATGCATTTCTTGTGTAAGCTGGTGTTGTACTTTATGAAATGTGTATTGGCTTGCTGGATAGGTGTTTTCTAAGTGGTAAGATGAAGATAATGAGCTCTGGATTTTTTTGCAATTCGTAGATTCAATCCCGTGTCACTTGGTTGTTTTTGGCCAATGAGTTTTAGAAGCAATGGAACATTTAATAAAATGTTTGCAGTTCTTCATGTGGCTCTTTAAGAATGACTTGATATCTGACTAAATATATGTTATATGAACTTTGTGAAATGGGGAGAAAATATATACCAATCTCTTTAACTTATGTGAGAAGGGAAAGGAAGACTATTTACTTTCACTGTATTTGCAGGCCTTTGGTTTAGGGAGTGTGTGTTACTACCCTCTGTTTCAGCGGCTATATATTACTTTTCTGTCATTTTTTTGTTTAAGAAAAAAATGGCATTTACTTAAAATCTCAGTAGGTCTTTAAAACTTTATTTTTAAGAAACTTTTAAACCTAGAGAAAAATTACAAGAATAGTACCGTGAACCTAGTATATCTTTCCCCTAGACTCACCCTTTAGTTACAGGTTGCAAATTTGCTTTATATCTGTATATTATTGATTTATGTGTATTCATATTATTTTTGATGAACCATGAGTGTAAATTACAGATGCTGTTTATCTTTTTCCCTAAATACTTCAGGGATGAAGAACACAACCACAGTACAATTAACAAATTCAGGAAATTTAAGAATGATACAACAGTATTACTTATTATACAGACTATATTCAAATTTTTCCAGTTGTTCCCGTAATAGCTATTTATGACAATTTTTTTCCAATGCAGGATCCAATCTGGGATCTTATACTGCATTTAGTATGTGTTTAGTCTGCTCTAATCTGGAACAGTTTCTCTGCATGTCTTCTACGACTTTGACATTTTTGAAGAGTACAAAGGGGTACAAAGAGTACAGTTGTTTTGTAGAATACCCCTCATTTTGGGTTTACCTGATTTCCTACAGACTCTTGCGTAGTTTAAGTTTATGTAGTTTTGATGGGAATGCCAAATAGGTCATAGGTCTTAGGGCATCTTATGGGGAGTTGAATGTTGTCAGTTTGTCCTATCATTGGTGACGTTAATTTTGAACCCTTGGTTAACTGGGGATTACCCAGTTTCTCCACAGTAAAAATGTCTATTTTCCCTTTGTAATTAATAATTAAGCTATTGGTAGATACTTTGAGGCTATGTAAATATCTTCTCTCAACAAACATTTACTCAAGCGTTTTTTTTGCATCCATTGATGATTCTTGTTTGAATCAAATATTATTATAGTTTACTGTGAAGAAAGCAGAAAGTGCTAGCATAAATGCATTTCCCTCATTATTTCTTCTTCCTTCCTTCCTTTATTTATTCACTCATCCATTCATTTATTGACTGTAGACTTAAAGATTCTTTTTCAAATTTAAAATGTTTTAATCCATTATTCATTTTCATACTTAAATTGTTCCAAATTTAGTAAGTAAGAGCTCCTTTAAGCTGGCTCCTGTGTCCCTTTGATATATTCCCATCATTTTTTGATGATTTTCTCTCTCTGTGGCACAAAAAGATGTTCCAGGCTCATCTAGTTCCTGCCCCATTCCTGGAGTCATTTCTTTAAGAAGCCCTGAGCCAGTATACCTGATTTTGGAGTATGATATTTAGGAACTGAGATTTGGGTACTAGGATTGTTTATTTTAGATTTTTAGAAAGCCTTTGTCCTTTTGGCAGAAATGATGGTTATACAGAAATTTTATTTATGAAAGCATTTAATTTAAAATTTAAAATCATTCATCTAGTTAGCTAGGATCTATGATATGCTGCTATTAGAAATGTAAATTGGTAAACCTTTCTGGAGAAGAGGTTAGCAAAATGTACCAAAAATCTTAAAATGTTTATTTCCTTTGAGCCAGAAATCTTACTTCTGGGCCTTTATCCTAAGGAAATAGAGATGTACAGAAAGATGGATATGATAGGTGTTCATTTCAGACGTATAACAGTGAAGAATTGGAAACAACAAGTTATGCTACAGCTGTAGAATGGAATTCTGTTCCATTTCGGAGAATATTTAGAGAGCAAGGAAAATGCTCATAATACATTGCTAAGTGGCGAAAGCAAATTACAAAACATTATATATAATGGTATCTGCGTGGTGCTTTATTTTTCTTGTTCTGTACTTTCTTTTGTTTTCCATATTTTTCTATGATGACTTTATATTTCTTTTTTCCTCAACATTTGATTATGAAGATTTTCAAACATAAAAGTTGAAAGAGTTTTATAGTGAACCTTTATGTACCTACTGTCAGAGGTCTATCAACAATATAAATACTTGCTTTGTCACATGTATATCCAGCTGTCTATCCTTCCATCCATCAGTCCATTTTGATGCATTTCAAATAAGTTGCAGGCATCAGTATACTTCTCCTTAAATATGTCATCATGCATATTATTACTGAAGTTCAGGATGTGTTTGCATTTTTGTTTTCTTTTGAGGCAAAACTTACCTAAAGTTTTGAGAAATGTGCATACTGTATGACCCATATATTTACTTTTATAATCAGAAAAATTCAATTTAAAAAAGTATAAATGACAATCTATGTCACTTTCAAAGATATTCAAGTGAACTGAGTTTTGTAAACCTCTTTAGTATATCACATGACACTAGTTTTCCAGTCTCAATATGGGCCTCCAAAATGTTTAATGTTTACTTTTATATTAGTTTTCCATAACAATGCTACAGGACCTCAGTGGTAATTTAGCGTGTTTATATTATTCGCAGATTTATTTACAGTGCACTGTTTATTTCTGTTTAAAAAAATGTTTTCAATAGGAGAAAATAACATGATCTTAAGGATTATACCAAAGGTAAGAAAAGAAGCCATTATTATACCTTTTTGGGAAATTCCAGATGAGCTAGGATCAAACTGAACTGCTTAGGCAGAAATTTACGTGAGGAGTGGCGGTGGCACGGAGTGACATCGTGACCAGTGTCTTACAACTGCTGGCCCAGAGGAGAGCAGTACCTGCACAACAGAGGGTTCATCAGCTTTGCCACAGGAAATTTTAAAAAGGTTTAATCACAGCAGCTTAATTTTATTCTTGCAATATATTTGATGATATGTTGAACTAGAGATATCTGTACATGGGGGTTTTTTTTGCCTGGGAAAGAGGGAAACCTGAAAGCCTTTACATTGCCTTAAAATCTTTGATGTCCAATTGATACTGGGAAACCACATTTAAGTACAAGGTATGAGAGAAACATGATTCAAATAGAAAGGAAGCAGAATCCTGAAGAAGTAAAATATAAGTCCTTTTCTTCATTTGCTTTGGCTTTTGCAAGTCACCCCTCTCTTTATTTTAAGGGAAAAAAAATATCTTACCAAATTTTTTCAAGTTTCAAAACTTCCACGTATTAAATATTTATAGATACAGAGAGATGATCAAAATGTTAAAAGTGGTCATAACAATAGGAAATATCAATGATTTTTTTTTTTTTTAATAGAGACAGAATCTCACTCTATTACCAGGCTGGAGTATAGTGACACAATCACAGTGCAGCCTCAAACTCCTGAGTTCAAGCCATCTTCCTGTCTCAGCCTCCTGAGTCACCATGCCTGGCTAATTTTTTTTTATTTTTTGTAGAGACAGGGTCTCACTATGTTGCCCAGGCTGGTCTCAAACTCCTGGGCTCAAGAGAGCCTCCTGTCTCAGCCTCCCGAAGTGCTGGGATTACAGGTGTGAGCCACCATGCCCAGCCTATCAATGATTTTTTTATATGAAGGTGAAAATAGTGTGAAAGAGAAAATATAATCTTGAAATTGACACAAACCTCAGAGCTAAAAATAAAAGCTCTTAGTATACACAGTTTATCAACATGACAGTATTTAGCGCTTTAAAGAAGGCTAGTTAAATGTTATCACGTTATTAGCTCTTGGGAGACCCTTTTTCTTTTCTTTGCAGTGCCGTTGCTGACTTTTGTTAATGAATTCTTTGCATTTTTTTAATTGTAGGAGTACTGTTGTAATATTTTTCCCTGCCCTTGAGCACATTAAAGAAGAATAAAACCACATTTACTTTCTTTGTAAATGCTCTCAATATTTGAATATATCTATGGGACCAATATAAATAAAAATTAAATATCTTAAATACTTGACAGCTGCCATTGAATTCTGGCATAGTTTTTGTGATAATTTGTCCAAAATGGTGCTCAGAAATGGCCACTTGGTATTTTAAGCATAGCAAGAGCTGCTTTAACTATAGAAGAGCTAACATTTTAAGCTGGTACACAGGTTGAACATCCCTAATCCCAAACCCAAAATCCTCCAAAATCTGATACTTTTTGAGCACCAACATGACAGCATGAGTGGAAAATTCCACACCATACCTCATGTGACAGGTCACAGTCAAAACTTTGTTTCACAGACAAAATTGTTAAGAATATTGTATAAAATTACCTTTAGGCCATGTGCATAAAGTATATGTGAAACATAAATGGATTTTGTATTTAGACTTGGGTTCTATCCCCAAGATGTCTCATTATGTATATGCAAATATTCCAAAATCTGATAAAATCTGAAGTCCAAGATACTTACGGTCCCAAGCATTTTGGATAAGGGATATTCAGCCTATACTTTCAAATGCTCACCCTCTCAGTACTTAATTTGTTTGTTATAGTATCTTCACATGCCTAGTCTCTCCTACTTCACTCAGGAGTCCCTTCATATTTTATTATTTAAGACAACATCATGCCAAATTTTTCTCTGCCCAATCAAAATTTACCTGTGTTGGATTCCATTGTTTTAGGTCAGTGGTTCTCAAAGTGTGGTCCGTGGACGAGCAGCAAGTATCACCTGGGAGCTTATTAGAAATGCAAATTCTTGGGCCTCACCCCATACCTACTGAGTCAGAAACTATGGTGGGTGGGCCCAGCAATCTGTGCTTTTAATAAGCTTTCCAGTTGTTTCTGATGTCCACTAGAGTTTGAGAACCAATGCTTAGGTTGTGCCTACCCAATTGTATGCCAAATATAGATGGTCGGTATAACTTCAGTTTGGAATTTTAGGTACCTTGCCAAATTGGTGGTGAGAGGTTTTTGTTCTTAGAAGCTTTTAGACTCCTATATTCACCCTGCATAGATGACCACCTATGCACAGACCCTGCCTGGCAATATCATACGAGTATAATGAACTACAGGCTGACTCAGGAATGGCAAACATACATGAAACCTCAGGCAAATGCCTTCAGATCCAAGCCCTTCCCCGCGCTGGGGCTAACCCAACTTTCCAGGTTTGTTTTTTATTTCCTGACCTGAGCTCTCCACTCCTGTCCAATTGTTCTTCTGTCTCACTTTCCCATTCCTGTAACCTTGTTCACATTCTTTGCTTCACCTGTAGTGACTTTTGTCTTTGCCTGGGCAGATCCTATTCATTCTTCAGCTTTAACTTCTTTCTTCTTTATGAAACATTCTCAGTCCCTCAAGCATAATTTTCTCTTTCTCTTCTGAATTTATACCGTTTAACATCCATACCGCTAGTTTGACAGATGATTAAAACTGCCTTGTGATTCTAGCCTTCCTGTAAGAAATTGCTACTTCGTATTTCATGTGAACATGCCATGCCTTGTCGTCTGAAAGGGGGGTTAAAACTAGTGCCCACATCGTAAGTTGTTGAGAGGATTAAATGAGGTAATATATGTAAAATATGTAGAAGAGCGCTTGGCACAGAGGAAATCTTGGATCACTGCTAGCTATCAGTTGTATCTTCACAACTATACTCCAAAGTCAGAATAGCAGAGGTAGGTGTCATCGTCTGTGAAAATTTTACTTAGTTGATGCCTAGGACCTTATGTGGAGAAGGAGTCAGATGCCACAGATACAGTTAGCAGGCAAGAGAGCCACGGCAAGGCTTAGTGTGAATGTGGACAGGCAGGCACACATGTGGTGTATTTGACATCCCTGTCCTGAGCCCTCTGAGGGCAAGGACTGTCTTTATAGCTGATGCTGTCACCAAGCTGTTCATCATCACTGTACCAAGTACAGCTACCACTGTGAGCCCGAATTTGGTTCAGGGCTTTACACTACTGCACTCTTATTCTTCATAGTCACTTTATAAGATTTTAATCTGCATTTGACAGATCAGGAATTAAGGTTCAGAGAGGTTAAGCAGCCAGGCTAATATAAACAGGATCCTTCTTGTGGGTCTTCCTTGCCAGCCTCACAACACCTGGTGCTGTGCCTTACTCCCAGTAAACACGGAAGTATTTGTTCCTTGATACTTCATATCACGTCACAGTGGACTTTCCTCTCATTTGGTTTCATCCAGGAAAGGTATCTTGTATTGATGTACCTACATTTTCTTCATTTACTCTGCTTTGAGCTGTGAAGAAGGTAGAACTCATTTGTCTTTACTGTGTCATGGCAAATACAGTAATAGACTTGTGTTCAGCTCCATAGTAACAGAACTCTAAGTTACTATCTTTGCTTTAGGGTACCTGATATTTGGTTTATATAAAGCCCTTGCTTTTGCATCTTTTAGACTGGCAGTTCATTTCTGCTTAAGGAATTTTAAACATTTCACCGTTCCATGTTTTAACTTTGTGGTGCATATATAAATCATCAATTTGACTTAGAAAATAAGCAATTTCAAATAATCATTTTATTTGATAATTAACGTCATCATCCAGAAGTATGTACTGAACATCTATCCATCACTCAGCTCTTTTCTATGAGACATTTCTGTTACTGGGAGCTTGTAATCTAAGATACTCCAGGGTGAACTGCTATAAAAGAGATAGAGAAAATTGGACACATGTTGAACAAATATATAAATTAAATGAGTAAGCATGTATTACCAATATGACTGAAGATAACTTGAACCTTAGGGGAGATGTCAGTGAGGAAAAGCTACCAGAAAGGCTTTGCCTGGGACCAAGAGGAATTTAGAAAATCATTTGAATTATTAATAATATTCTCATCATGTTATGTGAAGTGCAATTACATTAAGACAAACATCATTCTATGGTATTTTTGAGATTATTGATGTGACCATAAAAATGTTTTATTTGCAAGTCCCGTCCTTATTTTTGCTAGTCTTTAAAAATTTTAAAAATCCTTTCAAAACTCTGTTAGATTATATATTTACCTATATGTGGAGGTTATTTTCAGTTTGCCATATGAGGAACATTATTGCAACTGTTATTTCAGCTTTTCATTAAAGTATTATTGATCTTGGTATATTGAGCAATAAACATTTCAGTTAGTTAATATTTGTTCTCTAGCCATGCTCTAAATATTGTGCTGATACATCAAACCAATTACACCAATTAATGTATTTCAGTAAAAATGTTACGTCCTGACTAGCTGATGTTATACAATGCTAGGCTCTTGCTGCTAGAAGAAAAATAGTATGCAGCATGAATTGAATTTTTGAGAAACTGAAAGCCTAACATAAAGAGAACAATTGAAAAATTGAAGGAGATAAAGAGTAGCCCATAAGTATTTCAGATAGTTTCAAAATAGGTATGATTGGCTCTTAGTCTTCAAAACTAGAATTATTTCACTTGAGTGTTAAAAAAATACCTAGAATTTTCTTTCTGTTCTATAGTGAAAACAGGAAGTCACTGATGTGAAATTACCTCAGAATATAGGCCAGTTATCAATTTTTTTTACTGATGCTTGTCTCCTGTTCCTGGTTGGGACATCCAGTTTCTGTTGGAGCACTGTCATTGATGACATGTGAGGGGCAGGCTTAGAAAGTTCTTTATACCGTAACTTCCAACCCATTGGTACTGGTCCCTGCCTCTGGGGCCACACAGAACAAATCTTAACCTTCTTTCTTATGTCATCTTCTTGAGGACAGGATCTGTGTCTTACTGATCTTTGTATTTTCAGGACTCCACCATAGAACCTGGCCCACAGTAAACAATAAATGCATACTGCATAAATGAACAAAATAATAAACACGATCACATCTCAACTTTCTCTTCTTTTGTAAGATTTACATAAAGGTTTCTCTATTTGCTGCATCTATAGGAAAGAATATAGCTTGCCGTTTCTAGTCTACTTCATAGTCTTTTCTCCTCTACGTTTGGTTGATTTTTTGAGTTTTTAATAAATTACTTTGTCTTTAATGAAAGGTTCTATTCTGTAGCAGCTAGGAAGGATTTTCCTGGCTATGGTTCTTATCTGGTTTGTTTTTGAACATACTTCCAAAAAAGGAATCCAAGATCTTTTCTCTTAGCTCTGCTAATATCAGATGTTCACTGATTCGTGCCCTGAGAAAAATTAAGGTGTCCTAAATGAAATGAGACTGCCAGGATTTAATGACTTTAAAGTATGACTCCTGTCCTCGATGCTGTTCTTTGGGAAAACAGTACCTGGCAGAATTAGCTGCCTTAGAGCAGCCACACTGATAAGGATGAAGATGTCTGTTAAAGAGAGAGGAAATGGCATGGTTGCCCTGCTCTCTGAGGGATTGTATTCAGCAAGTAATGCACAAAATCAGATCAGTTCACTGTATTTTACAAACATGCAGAGCATGTATTGCTTCCATGTACTCATTTTTAGTTATTGGATGGGTATTTTAAAATATAATATCAAGTTTAGTTAGCTTCTGCTGCCGACCAAGTCTTTACAGTTGTGAAAGTGGAGAACTTTTTTCTCCCTAAAATCTCAGGATATTTTCCTAACCACAAAGTAAGGCCTATGCCTGTAAGTGTGGCCTACATTCTTCTTTGGGAAAAACTTTATGCTCAAAGAAACTGGGGATTGTGACTAAGGCCAGGGCACCTCTCTCAGACCAGTGATGCTCTGTGGGAAATCCTAATTCTAGATATTCTGACCTCAATTGCTGACCAGGCCAGGAATAGATTTTAGGAAGAGGTCAAAGAAATTAATATTAAATGGATTTGGGGATATGGACTATTAAAAATTTATATTCTGCCTTGTTTCAAAAAGGATTTATGATTATTAGCAGGTAGAATAAGGATATTTAGAGGTTCCAGGGGAGGCCCTCTATACCCCCGAAATCTCCCTTACCTAACTGTGGGGTAAAGAAATAGAAGAAAGTTAACATTTCTTTAGTTCTTGTTATTTACAGCTGCTATTCTAAGCAGTTTAGATGTCTTTATTCAGTCCTACCATTAACACTTCAAATTGTAGCTCATAACTTCATTCTTTAAGATAGTTTCCCCTGATAAAACTGCATATACCACTTAGAAAGGTAACTCTACATGTTAGTAATACCTCAGAGTGAATGACATGCCTGGTTTGTTTCCTGAGCATACACTTTTCTAGGTAGGGAGGTGCATAAATTGGCACGGTAGGAGACTGTGACCTGAACAGAGTATGAGGTAACCTCCTTTTCTGTAATTCAGTCATCTAGCAAATACTGAGTGTCCGTTACATGCTAGGTACTGTTCTAGATACTGGAGCCACATGAGTAAATAAAATCGAGAAAAAATTCATGCCCTTTTAGAGCTTACCTTCAAATGTGAGGAATAAGAAAATAAAAGGTATGTTAAAACATTATAAAATATAAAGACCCTTACCTCCCTTGGATAGGGGCTGAATTTGGTGCTTCATTTCCAAAGATTAGGGTGTAGAAAAGGAAAAGTTAGTAACTTTACAGTGGACTAATCTGGCAGACACTGCCTTAAGCAAGTGATCATTTTAAACATCACTAGTGATTAAGTCCTGTCGATAGCATGTATCCCTTGATAGCAGAAAAGCACTTTACCTCTGTGATTTTCTTCCCTCAAACCCATAATCCTAGTCTAATCATGAGGAAAACATCAGTCTAGTCATGAGGAAACCCAAATTGATGGACATTCTACAAAATACCTGGCCAGTACTCCTCAAGACTGTTAAGGTTTTGGAAAACAAGGAAAGACTGAGAAACTGTCAAAGACCAGAAGAGATTAAGGAGACATGAATAACTACACACAATGTCATATCCTGAATTGTATTCTAGAACAGAAAGGAAGGACATTGGTGGAACAAATGATGAAATCCAAATAAAGTGTGGAGTTTAGTTCATAGTAATATACCAATGTTGCTTTCTTAGTTTTGACAAACCTACCCTGGTGATGCCGTGTGTTAACAATAGGGCAAACAGGATGAGAGGAAATATCTGTACTATCTTTGCAACTTTTCTGTAAATCTAGAACTATTCCAGAATAAAAAGTTTATTTTAATAAAAATAAGGGAAAAACAGTAAGGGAGATCAGGAGTGCCAAAATTTAAACAGATTAGTCAGGGTAAGGCTCATTGAGAAGAGGACATTTGGGGAAAAACTTAAAGGAAGTCTGGGAGGAATTCATATGCATAAATGGGGGTAAGACATTCCAGGCAGGGGGACAGGTATGTGCCAGGTGGGAGCATGCCTGGTGTGTTGAAGAAATAGTCAGGAGGCTACTGTAGCTGGTGTGGAGTATGTGAGGGGAGGAGAAACAGGAAGTGGGGAAGTGGGGTCAGAGAGGTACTGAGGCCCAGTGGTCTTCCTTGTAGGCCAGCGGTCCCCAACCTTTTTGGCACTAGGGAGCGGTTTTATGGAAGACAGTTTTTCCACAAATGGGCCTGGGGGGTTGGGGCGGGGGGGGGGGGGGGGGGGCAGGGGGGGGCGGAGCTCAGTTGGTGATGCAAGCGATGGGGAGCGGATATAAATACAAATGAAGCTTTGCTTGCCCCCCCTCACCTCCTGCTGTGCGGCCCCAGTTCCTGAGTTCATGGAAGACTATTTTTCCACAGACAGGGTGGGGGGTGGGGAGGTGGCGGCGGAGCTCTGTGGCCCAGTCCCTGACAGGCCGCGGACTGCGCGGTATGTAGGCAATTACAGGAGCTTCCGATTTAAATTGGGAGGAACTGGTGGGCAGTTGCATGCTTTTGAGCAGGGAAGTGAAATGATTTGACTTATGTTTTAACATGGCCACTCTGGATACTCTGTTGAGAAAAGATTACGTGGACAGAGGCAGGGGACGAGTTGAGAATGTGTTTCAGTAATCCAGGTGAGAGATGTTTGTGGCTGGGGCCAGGAAAGCTGCAGTGGAGGCAGTGAGAAGTGGTTGAATCTGGGATGTATTTTATAGGTAGAGCTGAGCAGATTTGCTCACTGATTGGCCATGGGCTGTGAAAATAGAGTCAAAGAAGCCTAGAGGTTCTGCACTGAGGAGGTAGAAGGGTGTACACATGGGAATGAGGAAGATCATGGGTGGAGGAGGTTTTTGAACAGAGTTCATTTTTGGTACAAGCAATAAATAATTAGAATTTGCCATCTAAAAAAATAACATTTGCAATGAAATACTTGGAAACAACCCAAATGTCCATTAACAGATGAATGGATAAACAAAATGTGGTATATGCATACAATGAGTATTATTCAACGGTAAGAAGGAATGAAATTCCGATCCATGCTACAGCATTGATGAATCTTGAAAACATATGCTAAGTGAAACAAGCCTAACACAAAAGGTCAAATATTGTATGATTCCACTTATATGAGGTACCTAGAATAGGCAAATTCAGAGACAGAAAGTAGAATTGAGGTTACCAGGGGCTGGGGAAAGAGGAAAATGGGGAGTTATTATTTAATAGGTATAGAATTTCTGTTTGGTATGATGAAAAAAATTCTGGTAGTGGATAGTGGTAAGCGTTGCATAACAACGTGAGTGTACTTACTGCCCCTAAATTGTAAACTTAAAATGATTAAAATGGTAAGTTTTATGTTGTGTACCACAATTAAAAAAATAAAGTTCTATTTCTCAAAACAATCAAATACTAATAGATAAATTTATCAAAAAACTGCAAGATCTTTACACTGAAAACTGTAAAACATTGCTGAGAGTAATTAAAGAAGACATAAAATAATGGAGAGATAGACTATGTTTATGGGACAGAATATTTGATATTAAGGTGTCAGTTCTCCCAAAATTGATTTGTAGACTCAATACAATCCCAAATTGTAGCACTGGCCCATTTCTTTTTTTGGTAAAAATTGATAAGTAGATTGTAAAATGTATATGTAAATGCAAAGGACCTCGATTAGCCTAAACAATTTTGAAAAAGCAATGGTGGAGGACTTATACTACTACCTTATTTCATTACTTACTCTAAAGCTACAGTAATCAAGGTAGTGTGATATTCATGTATAGATAGACCAGTAGAACAGAACAGAGAGTCCAGAAACAGACTCACACATATTTGGTCAATAGATTTGTGACAAAGGTGCTAAGGCAGTTCAGTGAGGAAAGGATAATCTTTTTAACAAATAGTGCTGGAACAATTAGTGTCTACATGCAAAAAATTGAGAAATATTGGACTAGAGAAATGTAGTATGCAGCAATAAGGTTGTGTGTTTTCTCCTGTTGTATTCTGCTTGACAGGCGTGGGATTGGAGGAGACAGAGAACTGGATTTCCTCAGGGTTGTGATTTTCCTGAATACAGTGAAGTAAAAGCAGAGCAACAGAGTTGAGGATGGTTGCAAGGAAGGATTCTGTGATTTGCCATGGCATTTAAGCTAGGTGAGGAGGGGAAGGGAAGGCATCAGGGAAGGGTGCAACACTATAAAGGTAGAGGAACAGGAGATTATGGGTCAAGGGATTATTGGAATTCAGGTACAGAGGCAAGAAGCTGGAAATATAGGAAGTGGTGGTCAGCAAGTGGGATGCATGGATCTTGGCTTATAGAAAAGTACAGTTATTGGTAACACAGGGCCTAGGGCATGACCGAAGGGATTCATGACCGAGGTAGGGTGAAGGATTAGATCATTGCAGGGGAAGAGTTCAAATATTTAAAAGAACAGATGTTAATTAGAAATAGTGAGCACATTCTACTTTTATAATCAGAAAAAAACAATAAAACCAACTGCATGGAATCTTACTTGTGGGTTGGAGATAGTAAAAACATCTTTATAATTTATCTGTTTTGTACAGATTGGCAATTCAGCCTTCTGTTTAGTTTTCAGTCATGCAAAGTCCCTTGAAAGTACACTTACATACTTTTGATATTTTCTGCTTCAACTCTCCTAGAATATCATTGGTGGCCTAGAATTTGAATCTCCTAACTTACCCCCACCCCTAGTTTCTTTGCTGTCATGAAGCTCTGCAAATATGTGGTATAAAGTAAACATGAATTCTACTGAAGAGCTTCTCCAGGTCTTAGCTGGTAGCTGAAGAAACACTGCAGACATTTTAAGTTAAATGTATTTTGCATTTATCGGTGCATTAGGCACCTTCCTTTAGTATTTTTTTAGGAATACAAATAGAACTTTTGGTTACTAAGCAATAATGCTTTAGAATTTTGCCTTTGTTTATAGCTTGCTTCAGCTTTGGCAATTATAAAGGGGAGAAATCTGTATTTGCTCTCTAGGTGAAAACATAAGAAGACCATATAACCAGTACTTGGGTGGTATTTGAAATATGTCTTTCCCTTTATTATCGTGTTTTTTTCTCTGTTTGTTTTAGTAAACTCATAAAGGTTCTGGAATGTTTACCCACAGCCATTTGTCAGGATGAGTGAGAAGAAATTTTCCCTTTTAAGAACTGTATATAAAGAGAGAAAAGCATTTCACACCTGTTTATCTTAGTGGAGTCTGCAGAGAGGGGGAGGTAGATTCTCCATTAACTCTTCCACTCAGAGAGGAGCCTAGAAAACAGACAAGACTATACTGTGGCCTTCTCTGCTCTGGCTAAAAGCACTCAGGGTCAGTGAAGGGCCAGCTATTTGTGTCTACAAACAAAAACCTTTCCTAAATTTCTCATTTCTCTGGTTGAGCCCATCTGTACAGTTCTTTCAGTTCACCTAGCTGAATTGTCTACAATCATAAAATACTTCCGTGACACATTTTCAGAAACATACTTTAGGGTTTAGAATTTTTTTTTTTTTTTTTATGAAAATCACCTTTCAGTTTGGGTCCCCATTTGGGGCAATAAATGCCTTTCTCATCCTACCTAGCAGATTAGAAAATCTATATGCTTTACAACATGATGTTTGGATATATTAATATATATATAGTGAAATGGTTAAATCAAGATATTTAATATAGGTATTACCTACATACTTATGGTATATCTCTTAGGTGAGAACACTTAAAATCTACTCTCTTAGCAATTTTCAAGTACACAATATATTGTTACTAACTGCAGTCACTGCAATGTACAATAGATCTCTCGAACTTAACTCCTCCTGTCTATCTGAAATCTTGTGTCCTTTGACCAGCATCTCCTCATTCTCCCCAAAGTTGATTTTATACATCTTCTTTGAGTGTTGTCATCTTTGGCTGAATCAGTTCATTAGCCATTGAAAAATTAGTCTCATTTTTTCATTTGCTACTACCTCATCACTAACTGACTTTCCATAAGACTACTAAACCACTTGGGCTGCAGCCTCCTTTCTTCACCTTGCAAACATTCCCACTTGCCCTGATTTCATTACCTCCTTGGTTATCATCTCCATCTTGCCTGTGACCATCATCCTGAGTGAGTTTAGTATCCACTGTAATGGCTTCTGAGCCTGCAGACTGCCGTGATCACCACTTTCATGACTTTCAGCTCCAGTTCCCTTGAGCTACCTACTGGTAAAAGTTTAGATTAGAACCTTCACAATAGCAAGCTTGAGCTACCCTTCTGTGCCTATAATCTATTTTACCCAGTGTCTCAACAGCAAACTTTGTGAATTCATTGTGAAATTCTCAAAATCATAAGAGTGGTGAAGGCAGAAAGCCCACATAACCTATGCAAATACATTTAATCATGTAGATAATTTGACATGAAAATCCAGATTCTTAGCTTCCTGGGCAAAGCGGCCAACTGGATCCCTGTTCTTGAGTGGCAGCACTGGGGGTCTCATTGGTGAGGTCAAGGCACATTTGGAGGTGTCAGTTCTAAAAGGTTTGGGAAAGATCACTTCTATTATTTTATAATTATGTCTCACAATATATAATTTTTATTAGTATTTAACAATATAATCAATAAAATAAATAAAAGAATTGATCTTTTAAAAATTTATCCATGAAAGCATATCTGAAAGATTGAGGAGTGTTTAAGGTGAATCTCTTAAGAATGCCAAGGGTTCCATTTTGAAGTATGGATGTATTCTTTTAAATTTCCTCATTTATTTTTTTCTTAATAAAATATAATGAAGTTTATTCTTAACTGCACAAAAAGAATTGGTTAATAATTTCCGAGATTAAACAGTACAGAATAGAACAAAGGTTAGGTCACTCTAGAGGAGTATCCTGAGAACTGCGGTCCCCAGCCCCGGGCCAGGGACTGACACTGGTCCATGGCCTGTTAGGGACGGAGCTGCAGAGCTTTGCCGCCCTGCCTCCCCCACCCCGTCTGTGGAAAAACTGTCTTCCATGAAACCGGTCCTGGGTGCCAAAAAGACTGGGAACCGCTGATAGAGAAAATGCATCTGAATGAGGCAAACAGATACAAATCATTTTTGGCTAAAGGAATTTTTGTTAATTGTTTCTGGCACTTAATACCAAAGACACTCTCCTCTTTCCTCTTACGGTCTATTAAAACCCCCATGTTATATGAAGGCCTTCTCTGTCTTAGAGTGAGGTACCTGCTATTCATCAAAGTGAGGAGGGTAGGAACGGGGAGGTGGATACTGGGGGAAGAGGGCAGATGGAAAGACATGAGTATAGTATGTAAATCTCTGGTATGGCAGGACATTCACCCCAGGGGGCTTTCTGTTCTTTTTCTGGGGCCAGCTGTTACTGTTTCCATCATTTCACAAATGGAGAAATCTAGCCATTTAGTAGGCCCTAAGATTATGTCTCTAACTTAGGACTGTTTAAAAAAAAGATTATGTTTCATCTCTTTTCTCTTTGTAATTCCATTTTCCTCCAATCAAGTCAGAATATTTCTTAGTTTATTGTATTGTTTACATTTAAGGAGATAAAAATCTTTCTTTAAATAGATGGGTAGGAGAGAATGAGATCTAATTTAATCAGTAACATGAATAAATCTAGTTAGGGGAACAAAAACTAAACACACTTTTATGGACCTGTTAATTTTTTGAAACTATTTCCAGATTCTTGTCTTTGTGTTATAAGTTTGTGGTAGGTGGGCAATTTAGAAAAACGGCAGGTAAAAAAATGTTAAAAAAAAATATTTTATGTGTTGGTTTCTTGAAGTGACTGTCTGTCTCCTTTGGATCCCTGAGAACATGAACACTTGGGAGCCGCAAGCCTGTGCACGGATACACAGCACACCCACACATTTTCCCCTGCAGGTTTTCACAAGACTTTGTTCTGAATACCTTGATTTTACAGCATAAAGTAAAGCACGGATTGGAGAATGTATTTGGCAAGGACACTTACTGAATTCTTTGAAGGTGAGAGAGTGCTTAATGACAAGGCTTGACTTAGAAGTTAGTGGTAATTATGATAGTTGACCATTATTTTTTGCATTTATATCACCATGGTATGTTGGACTTGATTTATAACTGTCTTCTTTCATTCAAGGAATTACAACCTCTTCCTGTCATTTACTTAAAATATTATCAAATTAATGGTTCTAGAAGTAGCTGTAATTAAGTTTGAGAAGTGTACAGTTTGTCAGTTGTGTATTCTGTCAAAAGGATAATACCATGATATAGTAGATGCTTCAGTATGAAAACAGTAGGTAAAATAAATAAGGGTCCATTCAGAAGACAGAAATCACACCAGTAATTTCAACAGGGAAACTTTAATATTAAAATTATTGACTAGTCAAAGGTAGTTAACTTAAAGGCCCTAAAGAATGTAGGACTAAGAAATGTAGGGGATAGTTACTACCTCTAGAGCTAAGGGAGAGTATCTAAGGAAGGAACAAACTTGGAAGAGGGCCCCCACCCAGGCTGGAATTTAGTCCTTATTGGAGGTGTGGCTGCAGCCACTGCATGTGGAGTAGTTTGCTGTGGTGTCACACTGGAACTGGTTCACAAGAAGCCATCTTCTGGGGCTCTGGTGAACTTCTCAGATGTGCTGTGGGCTGGCGCTGCCTTGTAGGAAGCCGCCTACTGGGGTTCTGGGGGGCTGAAGCTGGTCTACAAGAGTCTTCCCGCTGGGTGCCTATGAAACCCACTTGAGAGTAACAGTGGGGCTTGCACGTGCTGCTGGCAGCCACAGCCACTGGAGAAAGAAAAAACACACAGGAAACAAGTCTCCTCCTCTGCTGTGCCTTGCAGTGGTCCTCCAGTGCCCTTGATTGACACAGGTTAACATTGTGCCAGCTGGCAAAGGAAAAATATTTATAGGGTGTAGCTCCAGTATCACAAGGTGGGGCAAAACACGATGGATTTGGTGCTGAGAGGTAATAAACTGTTAACTGGCACAGTTCATCTTTTTGGCTTCTCAGCTTCTATATCCATCATTTACACATATTCAAACTTCCATATAATTAATGAAACAACGCTGTTTGACCTATGAAGATCAGCTGCCCTTTGTACAAGTGAAGAAGTTCTCACCCTTTCCCCAAATTGAGATGTACAATCCCAGTAGTCGTTGTATCCATTACTGGCTTTATTAATTTCTCCTCAGATTTCATTATAGTACACTAAATATTCTGTTACCTAAAGACCAAATCATAAAGTTAACCTCTAACAACTTGTATATAAAATATTAAGGGGGAGAAGGAGAGATAAGAAAGAAATAGTTAATATACACAAGTGTAATACATACATGTGAAGAACAAGCAAAGCCTCCCTCCCTCCCTTCCTTCTTTCTTTTTAAAAAGAAATGCTTTTACTTTAATATAATGCTATTATCTTTAAAAAAAAAAAAAAAGGCGGTGGGGGGGTGGAATACCCAAAGCTACTATAGTACTCATTTCTGTTATTGGTCATGATTTCTAAGCTTCCTCCTTCTGCTACTCATTCTTGTATTTTCTTTCTCCCTCAGCCAAAACCTCAGCTGTCTGAGTGTCTCTACCTGGTGAGGTGACCTGCACTCTCATTCCTGAAGGTTCAGAGTCCTCAGTAGTCCTGCCTTTTATTGGTTGTCATAGTGTTTCATTAACCTTTATTGTTGGGTACAGAAGTACTGAGAGGCACCCCAGAGAATGCCCTGGGTTTCAGACATAGACTTCCTTGCTCCCATTGTTTAGCAAAAACCCAATTTTCCCTTGGTAATTGAGATTAATCATTCAAGTCAGTAGAGGAGCCTCTTTTTCTGCTTTTTGGTTCAGTGGTGTAAAGAACCTAAAATAGCTGAGCGACGGTCTCATATCCCAAGTCAGTGGAATCGTTATTGTGTTTCCTGGTGGAAGCATTCCACCCTTAGGAACTAAGACCTCCAGACTAGCAGAGCTCAGTGTTACTGGAATGGGGAGCAAAAATTCTGTGAGTTAGTAAGTAATAGGAGCCAGTCCCATTTCTATTCCGTGATTCCCAAATCCATGTATCCTGTTATAGAGGAGACAGTGCTCTCCGATTCAAAACATATACTTCATCTGTAAGGCAGAAATGCTTTCAAGGTGTTGTCTCTCAATTGATGCCATAACTGAATCTTCAGTAAATCATTCCAGCTGCTTCCAAGTGAAGGAGTATGTGGTGAGACTAGTTAATTCCATGTGTATGAGCCCCTTGCTTCACTTCCTTTGCTATGAAGTGGTTTCCTTCATCAGAAGCAATACAGAATGGAATACTATAATGGTGAATAAGGCATTCCATGAGACAACTGATGAAGCTACTGTCAGAAACATTATAGGCAGGGAAAGCAAATTCATATATGCACCGTGTCTGTTGCAATGGGAACAAATCCGCTTCCCCACATGTTACCTCCTTGGAATGTGGAGCATCAGGGCTCAGTGTCTGTGTTGGCAGATTAGATACTCAGCAGTAGCAGCAGACATTTCATCCTTGGTAAAGGGAAGTCTGTGTTACTGAGCCCACCTATAGTCCCCATCCCTGCATCATGGCCCCATTGAACAAGCACTGGGTGTCTATGAAGGAGGCTGAGTGAATTTTGTCCCCCTGATTACTGAGCTCCTCCTCTGCAGTGGATACCCTTTGGTGAACAGTCACCAGGGAACAGTCTGGGCCAATGTGGGTGGTCCATCACACATGTCTTCCCCAAAATTCTTTGTCACCAATCTTCTAATCCTCTCCCATTCAAGTTCCTGATCACTCAGGCACACTGTAAGCAGTCACCCATGAATGTGTATAAATTCACACTTCTGGCCATTTCTCATTCCAGACAAAGTGCATCACCGAATATTTTGTCAAAGATCTGCCCTCTTGGAGGTTTTCCTTAAATGCTGTTCTTCCGGGGTCACTCCTGACCGAAGATGTAATGCTGCAGACATCCACTTTCATTCAGTTGGTACCCACGTATCACGCAGAACCATTTATAATTTGAGCTTGTGGATTTATTTTTTTCCTCCCTCAATTTTCCTCAGGAACTTGGTGTTGATTCATAGCTATTGTTTAGTAATCCCTGGAATGTCTGAGTAGCGCGTTTTCCCCAGTGCACTGTTCATCTCGTAAATGGCAGCAGGTGCCTTTGGTGCAGGCTTAGAGGAGGCTTTATGGTATGTACCTGTGGCAACACTGCAGGGTTCTATCTCAAGGAAACCTGGCCTTCCCTTCAATCAAAGGGTTCTGGATCTGTGAACTGGGTTGTGACTTAGAAACTGGGTGTGAGGCTGTGACTCTCCATTGTGGTGACTTAATGGCCACCAGACCTAGAGTTTTTTCGTTATGTAGATCCCATAGTATTCTAGTA
Organism: Propithecus coquereli; assembly: GCF_000956105.1. Taxonomy (NCBI): domain Eukaryota; kingdom Metazoa; phylum Chordata; class Mammalia; order Primates; family Indriidae; genus Propithecus; species Propithecus coquereli. Next base: position 5,976,912 of record NW_012149063.1, read on the forward strand.
GGCTCCACACTGATTTCATTCCTCAGGACACCAGGATAAATTAGCTACCACCAGTGATTCCTGTGGGTCAAAGCATTTTGATTAAGTTGTCCCTGCTGCCTTTGATGGTAAATGCACCAGTCCTGTCTTTAGCATTAAATGCTGCTATGTGCTCTGCTACTCCTATATCTCATCATCCCCAAGAACATCAGGAAACCCATCTCAGTGGTGACATCCTCTGTGGTATTACCTGGTCTACAAAGGAGAACAACCACAGAGTTCACCAGAGATGCAGTGCTCCCCTCACTAATGTATTTTTCAATGTCTTAGTGCAGGGAGTGTCTCTGATCATTTTCGAGATACAGGTGGGGTGGTTGGGTATGTAGTTCAGACATGATAAATCCACTCCAACATTCCTTTCTCCTTAAGTCTTTGGATTCCTTCCTCCAGATCATGCCAGGAAAGTTCTGGCATCTCAACCTCATTACATGTAGGCTACCATTGAGTTCAGGTTTCAGTCAACCAACCGAATAAGCTGTTAGGGACACTTCCAGCTTCATGAGCTGACATATTAAGTCTGGAATCTCTAGGAGATGCATCTATATCCATGAAATCAGCCTGATTTGCTGTGTATTTCTCACCCTCCTTATGTAACATCATTGATATCTTCTCCCATACACATTCCCAGGATTTTACCAATATGTATTAACAAAAGTCTTGCAGGTTTTTAGGTCTGTAAGTTATTTCCTTCTGAGTGATACCGCATATACTGAAGCATGTTGAGATTTGGGAACAATGAGTAGATATGACAGATCTTAAGAATGAGCATCCGGTTGCAAGATAGCTACTCCAGGTGAGGCTGTTCAGCAAAAGTTTTCCAGGAAAAAGAGGGCTAGTCTCTTGAGACATAAGAGAGCAAGCAACTTCCATGGTCAAGGGAGCCTCAGAGTTTCTTTGGGGTTTGAAGTTGTCAGTTTCATTTTAAATCTAACCAGATATCCCCTTTCTAGATTTTAGGCCCCATTCTTTCCCAATCAGTACATTAACTTTCACATAAGAAACTGCAAGGTTGTAAATTCAAATGTTATAATTCAGCAACACATACAATAACTTTTATTTTTGACTTCTGGAAATACTAGCCCTGTTATAGGAAATAGATTTTTTTTAGACCTACTATGCAAGTTCTCCTGTTGTTAGACTGCAACTTAGGCTGGGGGTTAATTGCCTTTTCTTCTGGTGGATGCTTCATTGCACTCAGAAGAATTCACTCCACCCTACAATCCTTATATTCGTCATTACTGCCATCGTGGTCAAGGACAGCAACCACTTTGACTCCCAGGCCTTGTTTCAGCTGGTACTTCATGGCAATTAATCACAGGTGATAACTTAATTAGTTGTGATGCTACTTTATGCCATGGATTACTAGCATCCCATTTCCCATTGGCAAGGAACTTAGCACTGCGCTCCAGTAAAAGCTCATGACCAAACTAATCCCAAATTCCTATTTTGAAGGTCTGTAACCTGGAACCACACCTGATACCAATTCTTTATCAGTCAGGGCTCAGTCAAGAAAATTAATGTAGAGAACTATTAACTATTAACTAGTAAGCAGTGGTTAACTGCTAAATGGGGTAAAAGAGACTAAAGAATACAAGAATAACAAATACAGAGCAGCTACTAACTCTGAAACTCTAGAACTAAGGAAGCGCATCCAAGGAAGGAGCAGACTAGGAAGAGGGCCTGCTCTCCAGGCTGTGATTGAGACCTTATTGGAGAGCCTGTAGCTACAAATGGATGACAGAGCAGTTTGTTGGAGTTCCACAGGCTGGAGCTGGGTCACAAGAAGCCACCTGTGAGGGTGCCATTGAGGTTTGTGCTGCAGATTGGAGTTGTTCCAGAAGAAGCCACTCTCTGGGTTGCCTGTGGGCCAGAGCTTGTGAACATAAAGCCATCTACTTGGTTGCCTGTGGGCCAGAGCTGGCAGGCAGGAAGCAGCCCATTAGGGTGTGGCGTGCTAGAGCTCGTTGATAAGAATCCGGCTGCTGGGGTGCTAGAGAAACTTGGAGGATTAGTTCAACTGGATCTCTTGCACCCTGCTGGCAGCCATCCTGTTATAAGAGGAAGAAAACGCACCAAGGAACAAGAAAGAGAAGCCCCTTCCTCTGGTATGACACTCCAGTACGTCTATTAACAAAGCCTAAAATTGCACAACTGACAAAGGAGAAATGTTTACAGGGTCCAGCGCAAGTACCACATAGGAGGGCAAGGTGCGGATTCAGAACTGGGAGGCAGTTAATTCATAATTGGCACATTTTATAAAGCACTAGGGCATTCTGAGAAGAAATGGATATATTACTTTTTCTTCCAGCGTTGAAAATCTACTGCCTAGTCATAAGTTTACATATTTTGAGGAAGATGTGTATGTTTAATTCACCCTTAAATATATCACTTATAGAATCTCTTACCTCCTAAAAGAAAGTACTTTCTCAGTGTAGTAAGTTCTTGTCTATGTATTTCAGTCTTCACATAATTAATATATTCATGAATCCTGGACTGCAACTAAAGAATATAATTTTTTTTACAGCTTTTTAGCTTGGTGAGTGCTCTCATCACAGCAAAACAAATATCTCAGATTACCCTTATAGCAACCTCATTTACTTGTGTTTCTCTGCTTAGAAGTCTCTAACAGTTTAAAAATAGAAAATGAAGTTAAATTTTAGATATGTTTTTTGAAAATGGAACCTTATGTTATTGAATGTACTAGTATTTCTTGTCAAACACTAAAAATGCCAGTACACTGAGGAGTGGAAGAGAGGATAAATTTCATCCCAGGGAGTTTTCTCTGAAGGCTTTCTTTTCTTTATTTTCTTTTAATTTTTTTAATTGAAGAATATAAACTCCCCAGTTCTCTTTTGCAGTAATCTGTACATTGTAAGTGAGCAGAAAATTATACCACGAGAATGATTAAAAACAAATGCTTCGAAGCAATATAAGTAAATTTCTTTATGGAACTATAATATATTTAAACCAAAAAATGAGACATTGTCTCTAAACATATATATTTTAAAAGCACTTTGTGTGATGTTTTTGCCTGTGGCACTTACGTAGAATTTATATAAATTAAAGAGAGTAGAGAATCTTAGAGTTTCATACTATATAGTTGGGGCAGGGAAAAGAATGACCGGCTTAGGGCAAGAAAGAGATAATGCCATAGTGTTCCAGTGGTGGTGTGGGGTGAGGGTGGTGTCCAAAATAACAAAGAATGCTTCTTGACAAAGGGAATATTCATTTCCTATTTTTATTATCAGTCTAGAGGGAAGAAGAGTGAGAACTGCTGGAAGTGCAGAATGCTCTTACAGACTATTCTGGGCAAAAAGGTTTGCTTAGAGAAACAGGAAAAACATTCAGATGGGCATCATCACACGTTTAACTCTGATGTTGGCTTCTGCAACAAGAAGGAGGTTTCTGTTCCCTGGATTTTAGAAAATGAAGTACAGCCTGCAAATGCTTTTCACTTCTGTGGTGGCCATGTGGTTTTAGAGTGGACATTTAATTTCCTTACCAAACCACAATCCTATCTGGGTTGGTTTTGTGGTTTTCTTCAAACATACAACAGGAAGTAGGGACTAGCATTATGACCACTCAGTAAACATCACGATTTTGGTCTCAAAACGGATAAAACAAGGAATAAAAAGGCAAATTTCCATTGAAGTGATCATTTCCCTCTGATACCTCAGTGAATCTAAGAAAGAATGGAAAGATGGATGGATAGATACTGGTTACAAAATCTCTGGAAGTTAGATTTTTGATCTCTCACTCCATTTCCTATTTCATTTAAGAATTCTGTTAATAGTTTAATAATTTAATTAAGGACTTACTGCTCTCGCCTCTTGAGACTTGCTCTGCTATTCATAATGAGAGAAAGATAGAAGAAAAATACTTTTATAAATAATCTGTTCAGAAACAGAAATTTTTCTTTTCTGAAGATTCTGTTAAAAAGGTGATCTTTAGAATTAGCAACATCTTTCAAATGTAGGATCCCAGCTAAAACAAGCATGTTTTTATTTTGAAGAATTTTTGGCAGGGAAGGAAAATGGTGGGAAGCAATTGGTATGAGATAAGAGAAAAAGCTAAAATGTACTAGGTTTCTAGTAAACAAATGACCTTCTTTATTGGAGAAGCTTTCAAAAAAAATTGCCTAATTCCTAAATGAAATGGGTCTGGGGATGGGAAAGAAGGTGCTAACTCCAGAAATGTGTATGTTGTTTGGGTATATGTTAGTAAAATTTATCTTAAATTAGGACAAAAAAAGTAAGAGAAAGTCAGAAGCTCCGTAATTTACACATGTCAACCAATAATAATGATTTCCTCAGTCCTTTATTGAACTCTTCCCACATGTCAGGCATTGGGCTCAGTGCCCTGTGTGCATAGGTAACACCCCGCCAGGGTAGGTATTGTTACCAGGACACAGGTGAAGAGATGGAGAGACATGAATGCATATGCCCAAGGTCACGTGTTAGCAAGTGGTAGATCTAGAACTTGAATCCAGAGCTTCTAGACTATGCACACACACATTCTTTCAGCTGTACCTCTGTTAACTGAGACATACCTAGCTTTTTTTCATATTGCATACAGTTGAAGTTTTCCCACACCTAATTATACATTTCTTTGTGACTCTAATAAGATAAATATAACAATTTCATGTTGAAGCAAAAAGATCATGACAATTATTGAAATAACGAGAAAGTTATTTTTCCCTCTAACACTAGGTCTGTCTCACACTCCTCCTTGTGCTTTCTCCAGTATTTCTAATGGCAGTTTTCTGATCGCAATTTCTAAGAAACAGGGCTGATTTGAATTTATGCATCTGCAAAAGGGTCTGTGACAAAACAGCACATGGGAAACATTATGGTTAAGTTAACTTTGATTAAAAGTTTCCATGTTGTTCTTTGTATTATTTCTCCTATAGCTATTTGGAGACTTTGCTTCAGGTCATGACTATAGGATGTTGTTGAGCTGTTTCTTTCCTGAAAGGGCAAAATAATAGATCACTTCCTGCTCAAATCGAATTCCTTTTAAATTATGTTAAATAAGAGCCTGCTTCTTCTGTGGTAATTTTAAAATGAAAAATTTTCAACTGTTTTGTGTAAAATATGCTTTAAGGAACTAAAAACATTCTTCAAGTCAATTTTAAAAATCTTAAACATTGAAACTGAAGTTATAGAAATATATAATACCATATAAATAATTAGTAGCATTTTTGGAGTGTTTACAATGCTGTGCTCATGCATGTAGTATTTCATTTCATTCTCACCACAATCCTGTGAGGTAGGCACTACCATATCTCTTCAAATCTAAGATGCCTTCAGTTTAAAACGAACCAATATTGTATTCACTGCTAAGAAAGAAAAAATGCTGCTAATGGAAACTAAGATGTTACCATTTGTAATACAACCCCAATACAACTTCCAGTGATACTGGAAGAAACTTGCATCTTAGAATCCATGAACGCAACATCATTAGCACTGTTTTATATCTGAAGAAACCAAGACACAGAATTCAATAACTTGCCTAAGATCATGCAGCTAATGGGAGCAGAGCTGGGATCCAAGCCCAGTTTTCTCTGACTATAGGTCTTGTGTTCATAACTGTTGCATTTGTGCTTTCATAAATGCTTTCATTAAGGGATTAGGGGTATTTAGAAAGGAAACTTTACTGGATGTTTTATCTATATTTGACATATTAAAGTCAAGTTGAAATTGCCTTTTCTAAAATTACACATAATCTGAAATTATAATTGAAACCAAGTTAACTAAAGTGGAGTCAAGAACTTAGGGCCAAACATACTATAATATTATAAAAATAGAAAAAGGACATGAAGAGACATTCATAAAAGGATAGATTATTACTGTTGATAAAGATAAAAATGAATGCAGATATTCACTATTGGTGAGTGCTGGGAAAACAGATATTCTCAAATTGTTGGTAGAAGCCTAAGTTGACATACTTCTGAAGTGCAACATTGCATTATGTATCAATCAAAACATGCATACTTTTTGATACAGGCATTTCACAGCTAAGAATATATCCTAAGGTTATGGGCACACAAATGCGTCTGATGAATGCAGAGATATTCACTTAAGTGTTTTTTAAGTAGTCATAAAAAATATGAAACAAGCAAAATGTTCAGCAATAGAGGACTGGGTAAATAAATTCTAGTATTCCCATTTAACGAGCTGTTATGGAAAATAATGATCTAGATCCATATTTACTGACATGGAAAATATCTATAATATATTATTGGGGTTTTATTTAATAAAACAGCACATAGACAATACACATTTACTTAATGAAGAACTGCTCTGTATTGATATTCACTTAATTTCTGTCATTCTCAAAAACAAAAGACAGTCAAAAAGGGTTATGAGAATATGTCAGTATTTTTATGCTGTCAAGGAGACAGGAATACTCACATTTGTATCCTAGACTCTGGAATGAGTCACTTTGCTTCTCTGGTTCTTTTTTCTGTAAAATGAGAGGGTTAATAAATAGAAATATTAAATTCTTTCCAGTTTTAAAATTTCAATGCACTTTCACTACAGTGTAGAATTAAATATGATATGAGAATGTGTTGGATCATGTCCAAAGTGTGCTAGTTAACTGAGGGTACCAAAACCTGAGGGTATGATCAGGCTAGGACAAGTGCGAAACAGCAAGCTAGAAAGGTAGTCTACATGGGGCAAACTTTGCCATTCAGTTCCTGGAAGGCTGTCTGATGGGTAAGATGAGACCAACAGTGAGTGAAAGGGAAAGTCTGGCTGATGCTTTTTATTGCCACAAGTATCACATTAGTGTAAAACAAAAACTTGAACTGCACCAAGATTCAGTGTGACAAGGTTTTAGAAGCTATCAGAATTCTACCGAAACATGCAGCTATGACTATTAAATAAGACGCCTCTAAGAACAGATTTTGACTTGTCTATCGGCTCCTTTGAAAATAACGTGCGTGTGATTTATTAGAGATTATGATTGCTTCATAGAGTAGTGGCATTTGTGCAGAGTTTTTGTCTGCCTGGATAAAAACCCTTGGCTGTGTCTTCTAACTTGGTGAAAATCGCAGACATAGCGGCCGCCCAAAGATCTTAAATCATTCCTGTGCATTCTCTCATTTTGTTTTTTTGCTCTGGCTTTTACCCACTAGAGGGGATAATGCATTGTCTCCAGGGAATCAGAGACTATCATGTATGCCTTATAGAAATGTAAAGGAGATTAAGTGATGTACACACATATAAAGTTATACATATAGTAATTGACATTAGGTGCTTCATTAAACAATGAAATGCCACAGTGTACCAGTTCTTCAGGACATGTTGCCATGGATACCCAGTGTGATGGAGATGGGGAAAGAGTTGCTTAGGAATTCAGTGATTTCATTTTGCTATACAGTGAAAAATAAACTGTCCAGAGATAGAAACCATGAAGCCTGTCATTTATACAAGTAGTTGTTTTCAAAATTGTCAATTAAAAGGAAAACATGTTTCAAAATGAGTATCAATTAATGACAGTTATTTTATATTGTCTGTTGTTTTGTAAGCCAAAGGGCTGGGCAGAGTTCTTTATCTCAGCTAGGAAATTGTGTGACATATTAGATATTCTTAGGAGAAAATATTTTAATCAAAGCTAAATAAAATTTAGAAAATCAAGTGGTAGGGTGGTAGGAGGTAAGTTAGCTGAGGGTCTGTTCAGGCGCACTCAGTATTGTGAACTGAGTAGCCTTTGGGAAAGGAACAAGTTTTAAGAATAAATGTGATGTGATGGATGCAGAGATAAGGATGGCTGATGTGATTTCATGTCCCCCCCTGTTTCTGATGGTAGTTTGCAACCAGGACTAGGTGTCTAATTCTCTGATTTCCTGGAGAGATTCCTGATCTCACCCCTAACCTTCTCCAGTGAAATTCTCTAATGATCTCTAATCGAATGGATTCCAAAGCAAGGTCCCTGGAGTGGAAGGATAGGGCTTCTGAGGAAATGGATAATCCTGTAGCTGTATTCTCAACCATGTAAGTGTTGTTAATAATAGATGTTTTTAAATTGGTGCTCCCTTATCTCTGTCTCTGCTTCCCTTAGTTAAAGTCATTATTATCTCTCCTTCCAGCATCTGGTGATTTTCCCTTTCTGATCCATGTGCCCTCCATCTGGATATCAAATTAAAAAAAAAACAAAAAACAGTTCAGATCATGTGATTTCTCCACTGGAACCTTTGGTGGTTCTCTGTTACCTATAGAATAAATTCTAATCTTTAATATGGCATTTAGGCCCTTTTAAAAAGTCGCCCCCCACCAAAGCTTTTCAGCAGCTCCTCCTGCTACGTACCTCCCCTCAGCAGGCAGTGTGGCAGCTTCATGAGGGACGTGCACTTTTGGCTTGCAGCTGAATGCATTTCTACCCCTTCCTGCCCCTCAGAAGCCTTTAAAGCTCTCCTGCCCCTCTTCTCCTCCTTCCAGGAAGTTAAATTCCCCCCTCCCCACGTTTTCATAACCACTTCTGCCAAGCACTGTTTTAGGTTGCCTTTGTAAGCTTTTCCGCTTCCCTCAGCAGATATGTAGTGTTAGGAGGACATTTTCAGCACAGTGTAGTGGCTAGAGGTGCAGGCTCAGAAGTGGGTATCCAGGGTTTGAATGCCTCTCAGCTGTACCACCTAACGAGGTTTGTGACCCAGGGCCAGTTATTTAACCACCGAATCTTACTTATGGTAGCTATCTCATAAGCTTGTTCAAGGAATTAAAAGAGAACGCACAAGAAGTGTTTAGCACAGTGCCTAGCACATAGTAAGTATTAAATAAATATTAGAGATATATACTGTGTGTTTCTTTTTCTCTTTTCCATTTCTAAGCTCCCGGTAGTACTTTACATATAGTAGTTACTCAAAAATATTTGTTGATTTAAAAATGTGGCTCATTTCCATACAGTCCTTAGTAAGAGTTTCTCTTTTCTCTATTACATTGGCCATGGACATACATAAATTTTAAGGAATAATCTTTTTAAATGCTTCACCTAAATTTTTATATATTTTAAAATGGGAAATATGGTGAAAAATATGTATTTTTTATTTAATTCAAAAATTTTAGAAGACAGTTTAGTAGCAAAGCAATGCAAATATCTAAGAGTCCTTTACCTGTGGAAGTTTATATCAGTGTTTTTATCCATGGTAATAAAAACACATAAGATCTGAAAACAGATTGGGTAACATGTAGAGAGATGCTGCACAATTTGGAAGCTACGTCAAAATTGACACTAACATGCTGGAAAAAGCTCTCTTACAATAACTAACTGAAAGGACACAGTGAAATGAGAGAAGAGGCCAAAGTTTGATGTAGAGAGTGAGAGTCATTCAGGGCCTATAGCATCTGTAGTACTTTAGGACTGTCAGTATGATCATGAAATTGAGAGGCAGTTGAGAGCATAGCCTTTATAGAATCTTTAAGTTGAAAAGGACCTCACAAGACCAGTTCTTCTAATTTTGGCTACACATCAAAATTACCTGGTGGGCTCATTACACATAGCTTAGCCCACTGCAGGGATTCTGCTTCAGTAGTTCCAGGGTAGAGCCTAGGCTCCTCTGTGTGTGTGTGTGTGTGTGTGTGTGTGTGTGTGTGTGTGTGTTTAATTTTTTTCTTTTAAACATTCATACCTGGTGTAGCAGGTCAGTGAACTGGCATTTGAGAACCACCGATGTACCCTAACCAGAGAGTCTCAGTATGGGATTATTTTCTATATCGTCTGGATACTTTAAATAACTCTAGTTGTAGGAATCTTATATTAAGACACCTTTTCTTCTTTTGCATTGCTCTCTTTTAAAGGCCTTGGTTGGGTTTAGTTAGACACTGCTTCACTTTAACTCTGCCCGTTGATTCTAGTACTATTCTCTGCAACGTCATAAATTGGGTCTGGTACTTTCTCCATGTGGCAGCCTTCAGATATTTGGAGGACATGCCTTTTCTTAATCACCTTTTATTTAGGCTGCAGAGCCCTCTCCATCCTTATTGTGCTGTAGTTTTAACTTAATTCAAAAGCCATTTATTAAGTACTTCATATGTTCCAGAACTGTGCTGGAAGTTGGGGACCCACAGAGGTCTTAGAGTTGAACTGGGAGAAATAAACTGTAAATATCTTCATAACAGAGGCAGTGGTTTAAAGTATGGGTTTGGAGGTCAGACAGGACTGTCTTGAAATCCCTAGATTAGCCACTTGACTAGCTTAGTCCTTAGACAAGCTCTTTAACATCTTTGTTCCTTAGTTTCCTTATTTCTAAAGTGAAGATACTTATAGGACCTACCTCAGTACAATGCTTGGCATATAGTAAGTGCTCAATACATTTTGGCTAAAAAAATATGCTAAGGGTTATAGTTGTGATGGAACAAAGTTTATTTGGTTCTGAAATAAAAATATTCAAATAAAGTTTCCATGTGCAAGTGAGGTGGCTTTGTAAATGCTTTTGGAAGTACATGCAGAGCACTTAATCCTTGTGGAATTAAATAATTTTACTCCATGTCCTATTCAACACTTCCATTAATAATTTAGGTAGCATCTGATTCATTGTGTGATTTCTATGATAGTAGGAAAGGTAGTTGATATGTTAAAAGGCACAATAAGAACAAGAACCTGGAAAGATTTTAACAGATTAGAACAATGAGCCTAATAAATGGAAATGAAAAATCATACATGTAGACTCTGGAAAGCTAAGTACGATAGAGGATGAGGGAGATGTGGCTTAATAAAAGGACATTTTATATGTTTGGCTTATTATGAGTTAAAATGTGATATATTTAATGTGATTTTCAAAGTGAGATAGGAGAAATTTAGAATCCTGAACAAGGGAGATCACGGCCTATTCTTTTTCTGTTTAAAGTTCTAGATCTGTACCTACTTTGTTCTTACTAACTGGAATGTTTGGAAAATCAGCTAACCTCTCTGAGACTTGATTTCTCCACCTGTAAAATGGGGATAATTCCTGTCTAGTTGTATTCCTTTGAATTGTAAATGTCAAATAGAGTGAATACAAGTGGTATTGTCACTCTAGATAATTTTTTCAAGTTTTTTCATATGGTTCAAAACCCAATATTTTTCATTAACCATCTATAATTTTAACTAACTGAAATTTAAATTAACTAAAATCTTAGAGATTGTAGCATATAGATTAGACTTGCTTTAAACACTTAGAAATTTGGGCATCAAAATGGTAACAATTCACCAATAATTCAGTGGTAAATGGTGAATTATTTTTTACCTCTTTCAGTTCATATATTCGCCGACAAACCTAACTGTGTACTAAACTGGCCAAGGTATTTATAGAGTAAGCTGTACTGAATACCGTAACAGCATCAGTGCTAAAATTAGCTGTAACAAAAGCAGCATGAGCCACCTCATTGAATAAGCCTATGTTCCACTTTTAGGGAAAAAAGATACCCCAGGAATATAGGGGAAGAACAGAGAGGTAGTGTCTTTTACAGTATTTGCTGATGGCATGGTAGTGTGTGATTTTGGGGGGTGGAGTCCCCCCCTCTTTGAGTTCTCTCTCTCTTTCTCTTTCTCTCTCTCTCTCTGTTGTAACAATAAAGAATGCATAGTATAGGGATCAAGATCCTGCAGATTACAGTTCTAATTATGGTTTAAATACCAAACATGAAAATTAGAATCCTTTTACATACAATATGATAGTTTTCCATCAGCCTTAAATTGGCATTTGGATTGTGTTCTGGGTAGCACCTCAAGAGCCTCGAAAGAGAAGGAAAGAGGCAGAGGGTGAGAAAGAAAGGAAGATTCTAAATGATAGTCTTTTGAATAGCGCAAGTTCAACCCCTAAAACAAAAAGCTAGATCTTTTTTCCCCTAAATAATGTGCTCCAGAGCTTCACCTCTCATCCTGAGAAACATGAAAGAGAAAGTAAAAGAGGTGACCCAAATCACAGAGTGCCTTTGATAGGAGAAATTCAGCTGTTTTGAACACTTACAATCAAAGGAAGTGGTTTCCCTAATTACATGAACTATGTGAAATCTCTCAGAATAGCTCTTCCACCCCAGGATTCCTTGCACTTTAGAAGTTTGCATAAAAGCTCACGTGGAGAATCAGATGCAAAGTGTTTGATTCAGATTTTATTAGGCAGAAGAGTGCCCACATCCATCCTGCAGTTTGCCAGCTGCTTAGGTTAGGACCACTATACCTGGTTTTGATGTGGATATCTTTCAGACCTGCAACATTAAGATCTTTGTTCTATCCTTTTCTTGCAAAAAGCACCACTTTTCAAGGGCCGTGGCTGTGAAAATATCCAGAAGATTGGTCTTTCCAATTTTTCTTCCAACCTAAAAGGGATCCACAGCCGTTTGTGAACTTTGCGTGGGAAAAACATGCTTTCCTGTGTTTGTTGCTGGGGACTGTTAAATGTTTGATTTTATTATGCTTTTTATTCTTTCTTTTTTTTTTTTTTACATTTTAAATATCATAATGATTTGCTGTAACATTTATATGCAAAATTCCCCATTTACTATTAGACTGGGAATCTGCTGAAACACTTGGCCTAAAGAATAATAGGGATTTATGGCTGTAAATCTTTTTGTACTTTGGTAGGCACCTTGTTATTATTGAGGGATACAGTATAGTGTAGATGTGTAAAGAAGAGAATTATAAATACCCTAAGCTCTCTGTTTGGGAAGGCAGACAAAGCAGAAGACGATGGAAGCATCCATTTTAATTAAAATGTCAGCTTGAGAAGATTTTTTTCTGTATGAGTAATTTTATGAGTAAGGGAAATTGTCTAGTAAGTAATCATATACAAGAGTAAAAACAGTGTTCATTCCTTCTTTCTGTGAATAGGTATGTTGCTATTACTTTGCTTTATAAATATTTTGTTAAAAATCTGTGTCCTAAGAAAGAAATGGGGATCCATGAACAGAAATGGAAGGAAATATCATTTGTGTAATGTTTAAAGTACTTACTTGAATTGTAACCCTCAAAAATTTTCCTAATAGTAGGACTATTGGCTCTTGGGGCAGCAAAATGTAAGTAAAAGAAAATAAAAGTGCTCTTCAACCAGCCAACCTAAAAAAATATATTTGAGCAATCCTAGCAATTTCTTTTTATTTTAACAGTTTTCATTTATTCCAGGTAAGTAGCTTATTTGAAAACAAACATAGATGAATAAATATTTGTAATTTTAAAGGGAATATTTAAAATCTGAAGTGTTTATGATTGTGAAATACACACTTTTTATTTTTTGTGTGTTTTGAACTAATTATGAATAGGTCAAGATTTGGCTGTTTTGTACGTAGTCACAGCAACATAATGTGGGAAAGGTTTGAAAGATGATAAAGGATTGATACTGTGGTACAGGGTTTTTGTTTAACGGTTAGATTTGCACATAATTGTGAAAAGGTATATTTTCTTAGAAATCTAATGCAATGCTCAGACTGAAATTTTAATAGCTGTTTTAGTTGACAGCCTCAAGCCCTCATTTTAAAAATCAGTAATTTGAAATTCAGAAAGATTATGTTGGGTAGCAATAGATTCAGTTCAAGGGCCCAGGTCTGTGGTTTCCCAGTTTGGAGCTCTTACCCAGTCAGGTTCCCACCGTATCTGTTATTTTTAAAATGACACTCAACTGCCTACCCGATGCTTGTTACAAGAGAGAAGCTTAAATATTCCTGAATGATAGGTATTTGATAACACTTCAACATTAGCAGCAAAGGGTCATTTTGTTTTCCTTCTTCAGCTGGTATATCTAGCAGCTAGCAACATACTAAATAGTACCACATAAATTACAATTTAGCTTCTTATTTTAGATTAAGATTATATCTAAATCATTTCAGATACTGAGAGTTATATATCTGTTGTTAAAATTCCACAGGCTTTCTGGAAAGTGTGTTCTGTAATCCTTACCATGCAGAAGTTCTGCTTAACGGCTGGCTTACGCAGCTTCTGTTCAGGTTTTAACATAGTATCCCTTGCATTATCCTCAAATGACAATAAATGCTGTTACTGAGACAGTGCTTTACCATTTATAAAGCACTGTTACTTTTAATATTTCCTTTACAAACAATCAAACAGACTGAGTATGATTCCCACAATCATACTAGAGAGAAGACAGAGCTTAATCTTAGGTTTTCTGGCTTTGGACCCAGTGTTCTTTACCCTTAATAGAATCTCAGCTTTGGAAAAGATCTTAAATGACCATATTTCTGATGCCTTAATGCTTCTCGACACAAGTGGGCATTTACCTTCTGTTTGAATTCTGATTGCTAATGATAGAGAACTTGCTAACCTCCTGGGACGGTCCCTTTCATCTTTGGAAAACTTTGACTATTAGAAAGTTCTTCTCTGAGCTATTCTGATACTATACCACATTCTGGTTAACAACACTTGTTTGGGCCAAGGATAAAAGGGTCATTGTAATATTGTACTGTGATTTTTAAAATAACATTAAAATTATACTCCTCAAAAAACCTTACAAAATGACATTCATTTATTAAGTGCTGACTTTCCCCCTGCTCCTTATCTTACTTTTAAGTAAAATAACTTTATTTATTTTAGCTTTTTAGTTTTCTGTGAATTTTTAAATGTTTTTGCTTGCTCCTTTGGAATCTCTTCCAAGAATTAAAAATGACCAGTGCTTACTTAAGTAAAGGAACTGAATTTGGATATAGAGTACTAATAATAGGAAAGTAGATTCCTAGATATTATATTTCATTTTATAATATATACTCAGTATTGTGCTTCTTTTTTAAGTTTTTGCTTTTATCCACTTACTCACTGTGACCCTGCTGTACTTACTACTACATATTTACAGGTTATATTTATTTTCCAGATTTTGGTTTTTATGTTAAAAAGGTAATACATGTTCATTGTAAAAAATAAACATTACAGCAGTGTAGAAAATAAAAAAGCAAAGTTTCCCTGCAATCCTTAACTCTAAAATGTATCAGTTTGTAACTTTCCAAATCTATTTTTCTCTGCATTTATAACTATATTAATACTTTTTCCCCCATAAAAATAGATCATATGAAAAGGGTAGCATGAAGGAACCTTGTGATGGAAGTTTTCTGAATCTTGACTGTGGTAGTGATCATCTGAATGTACACGTAAGATGAAATTGTGTAGATTGAAACACATACACACACATGAGCATGCGAGTGCATGTAAAAGTGGTGAAATCTGAATAAAGTTGGCGGATTATATAAATATCAATTTCCATTGAGGGAAACTGGGGGAAAAGTATATGGGATCTCTCTGTATGATTTCTTGTACTGCATGTGAATCTTTAATTATCTCAAAAAGTTAAAAAATTAGGTCATATTATATATATTGTCTTGCAACTTGGGTTTTTAACTTAGTATATTGAGGCACTTTTTTAATGTGACTACAGGGAGAGCTACCTCATTCCTTTTATTAAACAATAACTTTTATATTTTGCATTAAATAGTATTTATTTGTTTACTTCATCTTTATTATACTAAATTATATTCTTGCCTAGTATACAATAAAAAATTATTAGATATGTGAAGTTGTAATTATCAGACAAAGGCTTTAAAGCAGGTTTTATAATCATGTTCATTAACTTAAAGGAAAACATGGTTAGAATGAGAACAGAATGGATAATTCAGCAGAGGGATGGAAACTAAAAATTCTAGAACTGTAAAACTACAGTCTCTGAAATGTAAATTTTACTGGATGGAGCTTAACAGCAAATTGGAGAAGGCAAAAGAAAAGGTCAGTATATGTGAAGGCA
>NW_012149063.1:6000123-6001174 GCF_000956105.1 Propithecus coquereli
AACATTTATGTACAAGTTTTTATGTAGACATGTATTTTCAATTCTCTTGGGTATATACCTAGGAGCAGGATTGCTGAGTCACATGGTAACTCTGTGTTTAACTGTTTGAGTAACTGTCAGACTGTTTTCGAAAGCAGCTATGCCATTTTACCTTCCCATCAGAAAGTATGAGAGTTTGAATTTCTCCACACCCTTGTCAACACTTGTTATTCTCTTTTTTTATTGTAACTATCCTAGTGGGTGTGAAGTGGTATCTCATTGTGGTTTTGATTTGTATTAAATACATAATGAATAATGATGTTGAGCATCCTTTCTTGTGCTTATTGGCCATTTGTGTATCATCTTTGGAGAACTATGTTTGCCTTCTTTGCCGTTTTTAATTGGATTATTTAGCTTTTTATTATTGAGTTGTAAGAGTTTTTATATATTCTAGATACAAGTCCCTTATAATTTACAAATATTTACAGCCCCATTCTGTGGGTTGTCTTCATTTTCTTGATGGTGTCTTTTGAAGTACAAACACTTTTAATTTTGGTGAAGTCCAGTTCATCTTTTGTTGCTTGTGCTTTTGGTGTCATATCTAAGAAGGCTTTGCTTAACCCTAAGTCGTAAAGATTTACTCCTATATTTTCTTTGAAGACTATTGTAGATTTAGTTCATACATTTATGTTATCCATTTTGAATTAATTTTTGTATATGGTTTGAGGAAGGGATCCAACTTCATTTTTTTGTGTGGGGATAATACCTTCTTACATCCTATTAGCCAAGATGTGTCATATGGCCACATTTAGCTTCAAGGGAGCTTGTGAAATGAGATTTTTGTCTGGGATATTGCTACCCTAAACAAAATAGAATGCAACTAGCAGCATCTGCCACAGTACACCACCAAATTTCATGAAGAATTATCCTAACCTTCCTGAAATATGAATTCGATCAAGAAGTATATTTAAACCCAGGCACAGTAGCATGTGCCTGTAATCCCAGGTACTCAGGAGACTGAGGTGGGAGGATCACTTGAGCCTAGGCGTTTGAGAACAGGCTGGGCAACATA
>NW_012149063.1:6001579-6007428 GCF_000956105.1 Propithecus coquereli
TCTACTGAAAAACACCTCTTAGTATTCTTCCTGGCTCTTGGGTCATAAAACCTTCTGACCACTATGTAGTAAAATTTTATGCTGTGACAGGTAGGATGGGTTAATGGCTTTCAGTACAGGTTCAGCTCCAGAGATTTTCCTTTGTTTTACTGTTGTAAAGCAACTTGGAGTTTATTCCACTGTTTCCTGATACCATTAGGAGGAGTGGCGTGAGTAGCACAGATCCTGATCGAGCTTTCCCCCAGGCAGGGTACCAAGCTGATGAACTGAGGCATGAAGGAAAGCATCACTTCCTTGCCTCCCCTTACCCTAGTCATCTCTAACCTCCTAATGGTGCTTGGAAGCTGTGTGCAGATTGTTTAACAGGAAATGTGTGAGTATTAGTTACTTGCTGATCACGAAGGAATATCCCCTCTTGAATTTCATGGTTCACCAAATTTGGCTTAATTGGAGAACTCAGTCCTTTGACTGTGTAGCTTTGGGGTGTAGGATTGGCATTTGGTAATGAAGTGAAACCCAAGTGGCTTCTGAGGTTCCGTTAATGCCTCTGCTTTCACTCTGTCTCTTCTTGTCTTTCCTGCTCTGCTAGATTGAGCAAGGTGTTTATGAGGGTCTGGTCAAGGGCTAATTCTATATAGCTGACTTCTTACAGAGAAAATAAAATCTGTGGTCATAGAAGGAATTCTGAACTCCAAGCAGCTATTGAAGACATGCAGAATTGTTCACAGTGTAGGATAGGTATAAATATTTATAGTGATAATCCTAATAATCAATATTTGGAGCTTAATATGTGCCTGGCAATTTTGTTGGTATTTTACATACACGAGCTCACTTAATGTGTAACAGTAGTAAATTGTATTCTTAAGGTGCTTTTCACTTTACAAAGTCCTTTACATTTATTTGATTCTTTTTAAAATCCTGTGAATATGAGACCAGAGGAGACTAGGGAGACATGACAACTAAATGCCATGTGGTACCTTGGATTGGATCCTGGAACGCAAAGGGGACATTAATGGAGAAACTAGTGAAATCCAAAATCTGAGTTTAGTTAGTAGCAATGTAGTATATAGTAATAACATAAGATGTTAACAGTGTGGGAAACTTGATGATGGGCTATACAAGATATCTACTGTATTTTCCTCTGAATCTAAAATGACTCCAAAATAAAAAATGTATTAAAAAGAAAACAACCTTATCTAGTCAAGGCCAGTTTTTATTATCCTCATTCCACAGATTTCTAATGTTTAGAAAAGCTAAGTAACTTGCTCAGTAGCATACAGGGGAGGTGATTGAAAGGCCAGGCCCCAGTCCCTAGTCCTTGCCTTTCTGCTTCAGTGCCTGTTACTCCGCACTGCCTTAGTAAGAGCGCATTTTTCTCTGTGCATGATTTCCTCACATCTTCTCAACAGCCTTTTAAGAGAGTGAATACTTTCATTTTACACACAAGAGATCATTGTGATCCATGTTCACTACTGGAAAAATAACTCAAAAATATGTTTGCTGTTGCCTTAGTAGTCCTTCCATATTTGAACGGAGAATATAATACAGATTTTGGGGCTCATTTGATTAAGCCAATACAATAGAAAGCTCATTTAGGGAACATATAGAGAAGAGATGAATGATGGCCAAGGGCCAAAGGCAGTTGTTTTGAAAAAGATTGATAGTGGAGTGTGGTCTTCTATGACCTCTGACACAGAAATCTGAGAATGGGCAGAAAATAGAAACACAAGAACTGCCTTATCAGATTCAGATTTGTTCTGCAAATGTGGTAATTGTGAGTCTGATGATGGTAAGCCAGATTCCTCATCCTGTGAGTGGAAGAGAAAAGTATGTTCAAATTCTTTCACTTTAGCAATTCATTTTTAAAATATTTAATAGTAGGTCACTTTAAGAGACTTATTTAGAAGTTTGCAGAACCAGACCTAACAACTTGTGGTCATCTTGGTATGTTTTGATCTTTAAATTTAGAGATTCTCTGGCCAGTTGTGGTATTACCTGAGTATGCAGGATGACACATTCTAACTCTTTTCCAGTGCTGTGTTCTGTAAACTGTGGTTTGTAGTCTGTGTCCTGCCTGCACAGACCTGTTTCAGCCTCTTCTCTCTTTTATGAGTTTCACTGTGCTGTTGCTGTCAGTATATGGATCTGTTTTCCAGAAATTTATAGTTCTGGCTGATGTTCTGTGTATCTGAGTTCAGTTCTGCATATCTTCTTAAAATTTTTCTTTACTCAATCTTGGTACCATTTCTAGGAATTAATCTTTATTGAGGAAAACCATGTACCTAGCATGTACTTTACATGTGAGTTTGGTCTTACCAGCTGTTTTTTGTTTTTTGTTTTTGGGACAGGGTCTTGCTATGTTGCCCAGGCTGGTCTTGAACTCCTGGGCTCAGATGATCCTCCTGCCTTAGCCTCCTGAGTAGCTGGGACCACAAGTATGCAGCACTGTGCCTGGTCTCCCGGCTGTTTTAGTTTATTTTATGTGTGAAGAGCAAGCTCAGTTAAGAGACTTGCAAGGCTGCAAAGCTCATACGCAATGGAGCTAAAATTCAGCTTCAGGGTTTTCTGATTCCAGAGCAAGTAGGCCACAGTTTAGCCTGCCACAGAAGCGCTCTCCCGACCTGTGGGTCTAAATCCTGGCTGCACATTAGACTTGCCTGGGGAGCTTCTAAGAAGCACCCTTGCCTGGGCCCCACCCCATGCCAATTAAATTAGATTTAAGTCAGAATATTAGAGTTGAAGAGACTTTAGATCATGCAGTCTGTCCTTTTGCTTCCACATTTTGACATTTTATCAATAGGTAAGCTGGAGCCCCAAATCACACAGCCGTCAAGTGTCAGAACCTGGACTACAATGTAGGTTTCCTGATTCTGATTTTAGAATTCTTTCCATATTCAGATCAAATAAATATATTAGAGCATTTACTATGTTCAAAGACCTAGGCATATATATACTCAAAGGTGAATTTGCTTATTCATGTGTAATAATATAGAAATGAGGGGGCATGTATGTCTGTGTGATTCTGGGAATTTCTATTCACATTTCATGATTGAAATCATAGGCTTTGCAACTAGATTGCCTGCTTTGAATTTTGGCTTCACTGCTTCTTAGCTATCTGACCATCGGCAAGTTACTTAACCTCTCTGCTCCTTAGTGACTTAAAGATAAACTGGGTAAACTGGATAATAATGGTACTTATCTCATGGATTAAGTGAGTTAATGTATGTAAAGTGATGAGACAGTGTTGATACATAGGAAGTGCTTCATATTATAGTGTATGAGTAACAGTGTACTCAGCTTACAACTTCTGAAACAATAGTTATTACATCCATTGATTGAGAAAAATTACAACAATGAAACTTTATGTGGTCTGACTCATTTATATCAGATTTTATATATCTTTCTATAGGCTCTTCACAGGGTCTGTACTCTCATGCTTCATAGCCTATAATCTTCTATCTCCTGGAAAACATGCTGTTCTAACATATTTTCTTCATCTCACTGTTGGACCATTACATCTCAGCTCAATTTGGCAGTGACCTTTGTGTATTTTGTTGATAGATATTTCAGGCTACCAGAATGTTGCTCTGATGTAGGTTGATATATTGCATCAATTATCACCAGTCACCAGGTTTATATTTATTTGCATGCAGAATGATTCTTGTCTCTTGAGGAGATCTCTTGCAGTCGATAAGCAGCATTATGCAGAAAATCTTGAATTATTTTGTCTGGGATTTTCAGTGATGATTATAATCTGTTACATGGTAAGAGTTCCACCTAGAGAATGCAAAAGATAGTCCGAAGTCTATCTCTGATCTCTTCTAGGTTCTAAGCTTTGTGGCATGAAATAAATGGTATCTGTTAACACAAACGCTGCTGCAGGCAACAGGCATGGAAGAATGGACCAGTTACAGTATCATTAACTACCACTTATCAAATGCCTTTAAAGGGGCTTTTTTTTTTTTTTTAATCTTTCTGTTCAGAGGTTTTAAGTAGAGTCACAGTCAGATTAAGGACACCACACGGAATCTTCAACCAAAGAGAAAAATCAGAATTTGGGGTGAGGCAGTGTTTGGAAATGAGATGAAACTCTGAACTGAAATGGATGTAGCAAACAAGATCGAGGCTTGCTTGATCACCAGAAGTTACCTAGGTCAGCTCTAGTAATTTGAGACATTAGGATAGGATATCTGGAAAAATAGTTTCCTACTGTAGGAGATCTAAGGCACACTCTAGGGAATACTGGTAGCTTCTCAGATAAGTCCCTAGTAAGGTGGCCTCTGATTTATGTGCTCAGAAATGTAGTCTTAAGAGTTCAGAGTTGAGTGGACTCTCGTGGGTGCCAAACCATACGTAATTTGATTTAGACTGAAGAATAAAACCATCTTGATAATTTTTTATTTGTAGATAAATTATATAGGAAATAGACTTACAAAGAGATGGCTTCATGAATGTGGATTCAGAGTAAGAGGAGTTAGTAACGGGATTTGCATGTGTCCTGATGCAACACCTGCCCTGCAGCAGGAGGCCTCCCCTCACTGCAGACACTGATAGGCCTTACGTCTCCTGCCCCTGACAGTGCTCATTGTCTCTTAAACTTTTGTCTAAGTCTTTGTGGCTAACCATGGCTAACTACCACTAAATACTCACACAGTTTTATTAAATGTGTTAATACTTTCTATCAAGTTATTCTCCCATCCTCCTGGCCTGGAATAGTCTTTCACTTTAGAGTGACTTGACCTATCTCTGCTCTCGCCCATTTAGGTCGATCATTTCCAAATCTCCAACAATACATCACTTCCCCTGCTGTTAATCTGTCATTGGGAGCGTTTAGTCAGAGGTGGGATGCCTGTTTCTTAGAATATTACTAAAAGAATTACTTCATTAGAAGGACAACTGGAGCAGGTGACCTTTAAGTGCCAACTGATGGTAAAGTTTAATTCTTTTACTTCTGTAGGCTTTCTCATCCTGGAAGTTCTCTTTGGAATCTAATACAATTGTCCCTCAATATTTGTAGGGGATTTGTTCCCGGACCCCTCACAGATACCAAAATCCAGGCATGTTCAAGTTCTTATATAAAATGTTGTAGTATTTGTATATAACCTACATAATCTTCCCATATACTTAACCAGGTATAGATTACTTATGATACCTAATATACAATGTAAATTCTATGTAAATAATTATTAATAGTGTATTTTAAAATTTGTATTATTTTTATTGTTATTATTTTTTCTAATATTTTGGATCTGTAGTTTGTTGAATCCACAGTTGTGGAACCCATGGATACTGAGGGCCTGACTGTATGTTATCTCACTTCTAGGAGTTGCTCCCATTGAAATTTGATATGAGAATCAGCTTGGCGTATGTTAGTTGTCACACTGCTGTGTGTTAGCAATTCCATTACTAACCTCTGTTCTCCCATGTATGTCCCCCATTCCTCAAATCCTGCTTTTTCTCAGACAGGCTGTCCCATGCTGCCTGTCTACCATTGCTCTTGCTATTGCTTCTGCTTGGAATGCCAGGCCTCTGCCAACTGTCAGTCAAGATCTACACCATTCTTCACGGACAGTTGACGTTTTCCATTATCCCCCTGCTTCACGCAGTCTCCACATGGGTTCTCCATAGCACATGGCACCCATGATGGTTGTTATGTGGCATCTTGTTACTATGTACTTTTATTTTTCCCCTGATAGTTGTGTTAAGCCCTGGATGGCAGCAGTTTATTTCTTTTTATTTGACATACAACACCTGTCTAATCCTTGTTTTTGTTCACCTGAAGATATAAAACAATATAGATGCTAAGGACAACATCAGAATGTTAAGGAGAGACATAGTTATATTTAATT
>NW_012149063.1:6008407-6030604 GCF_000956105.1 Propithecus coquereli
AAAAAAAAAAAAAAAAAAAGGAGTATTCTTAGTAATCTACTGAGAATGAAAATGGCCAGAGTGACTAAGGACATGAGAAGAGTTAAGGTTTATTGTAACTGACTCATGAAAACTACCTTGTTTATTTCTTGACATCATTATTCTGTCTTCCCCCCACTAGATTGTAAGCTCCATCCATGAGGGCAAGGGTTTGCTGTCTTGTTTACCACTATCTTCAGCACCAAAAATAGTGCCTGGCACATAGTTGGTACTCAATAAATATTTGTTGGGTGAATATTGAATTGAGAGTGAAAGAGGGAACTAACCGGAGATACTCAAAATTAGCTTTCAGTAAATGTGCAGACCATAAATACACCATGTTAACTATCTTGGGACAGTTCTATCATAAAAGCTTGTCTAAAAGTACTGAGGAGCATAGAAAGATAGTTATTGGATTTTTCTATACTTTTAGGGTAGAGACTAGGGCTTTGGGGTTTTGGCAAGAATGTTTTGGGAACATTTAACCAACGACTGTAAAATGTTGTGTTGTTTCCTAAAGACTCTTTTATTAGACAGAATCTTGATCATTGATAGCTTGGTAGATATGGCATTAATTATTAGCTGCCTACCCAGTGATATTCTTCCGGTCTTCCTTAAGATTCCTGTATTGTTAGATATGCCACTGTACCCAGCTGAGAACCACATTCCCCAGCCTTCTCTGAAAGTAGGACTCACTGAGATATAAGCAGAACTTTTTGGATGAGATTGCTGAGAAAGCTCTTTAAAGGAGGTTGACTAAGAGGACACCCTTGTGCACTTTCCTCCTTCTTGCTACCTGCAATGTGAATATAATGGCTTGGAACTTCAGGGGTTGTATCGTGACCATCAGGCAACCCTGAGGATGAAGCCATTGGGAAGGACGGTGGAACAGTATCATGTGGAGCCGCCATATTGGGCTTCCTGCAGACTTCTTATTTTGAGATGTTTTGTCATTTTGAGATTGGTTTATTTTAAACCTCTATCTTGTTTAAACTACTGTATTTTAGATCTCTGTTTCTTTCCATAGAACCTAATTTATTAGAAAGGAAAAATTGAAAAGAATGAGGAACTAGAGGCCTAATCTAGTCAGTTGAAGAGCTGGTATAATGGGAGTAAGGATAAGAGACTGAGGTCAGAAAGGGGCTTCTACATTTGCTATGGGTGGATAATAAAAGAGTCCAAGAGATAGTCATAAGATGCTAAAGTAGAATGCTGGTGAAGGTTCCTGGAGTGGACAAAGTCAAGGAAATAGTATTTGTATGCACAGATAGATAACCAAGAGATAACCCTTCAATTAGACCAGTTTTTATTTAATTTTGACTTCATGGGCCACCAAGGATCTATCTGTGGACCCCTGGAATCTTCTTTTAAGGACTCCAATTTGAGATACCTTACAAAATACAGTTGACCCTTGAACAACTGTTCGGTTATGGGTGCCGAACCCCATGTAGTCAAATCTGCATATAACTCGACTCCTCCAGAACTTAACTACTGTTAGACTACAGTTGACCAGAAGCCTTACCAGCAACATAAATAGACAGTTAACACGTATTTTGTATGTTATACGTATTATATACTGTATTCTTACAATGAAGTAGGCTAGAGAAAAGAAAATGTTATTAAGAAAGTCATAAGGAAGAAAAAATATATGTACGTTTTGTTAAATGGAAGTGGATCATCAAAGAGGTCTTCATCCTCATTGTCTTCACATTAAGTAGGCTGAGGAGAAAGAGGAGGGGTTGGTCTTGCTGTCTCAGGGTGGGGAGAGACAGAAGAAAAACTGCCTATGAAGGGACCCCAAAGTTCAAGCCATGTTATTCAAAAGTCAATTGTATTACTATACTGTATGACCTTGTCATCAAAATAATTTAGGGCAGCTAAAAAATGCGAACAATATTGTGAGATAAAATAAATTAAAAATAGAAAAATAAGGCAAAGGGAAAGTATGGTAGAAAAACAAAATGGAAGCAGAAATGAAGTTTAGTATGATAGAAACACACCCATGAGGCTCTATATACTTTCTAGATGTAGGCAGCAAACTGGCAGGTGTCACACACGTGCTTTTGCCTTTAGTTATTGTTTGAGTTTGCCTACAGAACCCCAAAATAGTAAAATCATTATTAATTTAGCTGAAGAATCCAAGTATTCAAGATACTGTCTAATTGGAGTCTAAAAGATGTTAAAGGACTTTTCAGACTATTTTAAAATTAAATATGCTTAAATTCTTCTAAATGATTTTGTAGATTTCCATAATAAATGTGGCAAACATTTCTCTTATGGGATGTAAATAATCAAACTCTGTTGCACTGGAGAGTAATATTATAAAGCACTTAGCTAATCAGATTGTGAGAGTTCCTCAAAATTTCTAACCATGTAATTTTTGCATAGAGAGAGAGTGCCTCATGCTGTGCAATTAACTGGTTTTATTAGCTATAAATTTGGTTGTTGTTGGCTGGCCCGGTGGCCTAGTGCCTGTAGAGAATTAGGTTTTGGTTCTTGACCTGATCTGGCACAACTGAGCATCAGGAAGGCATGGAAATCTTGTAGTGAGGACAGCAGCTGAGATCCTAAGAGCGAGCGGATGAGGAGGTATTTCTCACGCTTCTGTAACTAACTAAAAGCGTTGCAACTTTCTAAGCCTGGTGTGATTTTTGGATGTTCTATAAATTACATTTCATTCTGTATTCAAATTAGGTGAAGTGAAGTGGTATGGTTTAGTGTTTATAGGCAGAGCTATCAGATTACCTGTGTTAAAAACCTGGCTTTGCCACTTATGTATCCTTGGAAAAAATTTTAAATTACTCCTTGCTTTGGTTTCTTCCTCTGTGAAAGGGCAATTAATAGTAGGCCCTGGCTCATGGTTTGCTGGAGGATTTAAATAGTCATTCTATGTGAAGTTCTTGGCCTAGCTCATAGTAGGCACTTAATAAATGTTAGCAAGTATTGTAGGGGAGTCTGCGAATTGGAATCTCTTTAAGCAATGGCAGCTTTTAATAAAAAATGTTTAGAAGGACTCATGATTTTATTGGACTTTTTTTTCCAAGAGAGAAAGGGGGAAAAAAATATATAAAAAGAGGTGGTAGACTTAGATTCAAATTTTATTACTGACATTTACTAGGCTGTAGGCAAGTGAGTTTGAGAAAATAAAATCAAAGACCCAATTTTCTCAACAATTAAATATGATAAAATACCTTATTCATGAAGGTCAGGTAAGATAAATGCTTTAGAAATGTTAAAGTGCTATATTTAGATAAAAGCGTAAGTAAACATGGAAAGTTGAATATAATAAATACACGAGGCTAATTAAAACAAGCAAAATTTTGTAAGTGGAATCCATTGCTGGAAGAACTATGAATTTGCTCATAAGCTTGACTTGATTCTGAAAGATAGACATTGATTATAAAGGAAGGGAAACGATGTCAGAGAAAGGACTTAGCATTGGTTGAGCACCTGGCATTTGCTAGGCACTGGGGTAGGGACGATTACTGTCCCATTTTACAGACAAAGAGACTGAGTTCAGAGAGGTTACATAACCTCCTCAAAGTCACCTAGCTTATAAGTGACAGAGCCAAGACTCAAACCTTCTTGACTCCAGAAGATGTCCTAATATACCATGGTTAATTACCTCAGTTCAATTTATCAAACATTTAGTGAGCACCCACTCTGTGTAAAGTAGTATTAATAGTAAATTAATTTTTAAAAATTTTTAAGAAATTTAAAGCATGAAGAAATCTGAAAGATAATTTTGTCTAACCAAGTTTTTAATGTTTTCTTGGAAGAAAGCAAGGTCCAGAGTGACCAGATGCCTTTAGGGCCATCTGTTTTGGAACTAGAATTAAATTTCTACTCACCTAGTCCAGTGTTTGATTAAATTATATTGCTCTTCAGTTTTTTTAGAAGCCTAATCTTTCATTAGTTCATACTTTAAGCCTTATTCAGGGGCTTCTTTGGAGAGATAGTCTGTGCAGTTTAGCACAAAGTAATCTCTTTAATCAAGTTGCATAAATTGTTTGATGGAAAGCTGGATTCTTGTATGTGCTTTGGCCCCCCAAATTGAGTACAGGTTGTTTCAGTATATTTTACTTTTTTATGTTATCACAGTGATATTCAGTTCAGAGCACAAAGAATGTAATATCTCTCAGGCTTTTTGTGATTTGGAGCGATCTCTTGAATCCCTGATCTTAAATCTTCACTGTTTGTTTCATTCAGTTTTAGCCACCCCCTGTCCTGCCAAGTTAGTCTGCCCTTGGTTGGGTATGTACTTAACTAGAGAGCAAGATCCCTGGAGGGGAGCCCAGGCTCCTCCCCAAGTGATTGCACACGGAGAGTCTGCTGCGACATACCGGGAAAACCATTGAGCAATAGTTCCCAGCACTGGTGACGTTTATAATAAAAATCCCACGTGATTCCATCTCACTTGTTCAAGAAGAGTCAGCAGATGGCTGGTATATTTTTTTTCCTTATCATTTGTAACTGTTTTCCTTCCAAAGAAAAGTCTTCATGACATCAAACATCATTCAGAATATAGGATGTGTTATATGGAACCTGAATTCAGCTCAGTTGTCCTTTATTTCCCTGAATACCTAAAGGGCATCATTTGAAAGAGAACCTATAGAATTGTGAAGTTTGCTTCTTGTCCTGTGATTGTTGTCGAGTGAATCTTATTCAGCCCAAAGTGACTCAAAAAGCACAACTTTTGTATGACCCTTTAGTGATTATATACAGGATTGAAAACCCTCCAAGCCTGCTTTTTTAAGTTGTTCTTGTAGCACCGAGCGTTTGAGCAGTAGAGGGCTGGTTTTCCATCTTGCCATACATGTAAGAATCAAGTTTTTCTTTTTATTTTAGGAAAAATGCCTCTAGTTATAGTACTTTTGAGGAGAAAATGCACTGAATTAAGCAGCATTTTAAAATTTCTGACCCAGTCAAGATCCTGGAATCTTGACGCCTATAAATATTTTGATAACTGAGGTTGAGAACTCTGCCTCATTTATCTGTATAATGAGAGGCTGAAACAATTTGCAGGGAAGGAAAGGGAAGCTCTCCCTATGGCTTGCCTAAACGAGCTAGGTGTTTTGACCTTATAGATTTGTAGATGCTATTTTTAAATCAATAATTTCTCCTTGCCCTTACATTCTGCTGCTAAGTACAATGGTTCCGGACTCTGTGGTGATAAAGATAATAGGTATACTGTACTGCGAAGGCCAGGGCTCTTGTCCTTTACAACCTGTCCCTATCATAAGAGGTCTGGTTCATTGTTGTGGACGTTTATGGTACTGGCCCTGCCCTAGGAGAGGGAGGGAGCCTGTGTGGAATGTAGCCCCCCTACTGAGAATCCAGGCTCCCTCTCTCAGTGCAGTAGAGGAGCATCTGCCATAGCATTCGGATAGAATGATGGGTCTGGAAAGTGCCGACTGGACAAAAGGCTGGGTCATCTGTAGAGATGATGTTGGAAATATATGGCAAATGTATCGGGTAGAAAATCGGAAATTTAAGACTAAGCAAGCCTTGCATTCTTGATCTGAAAAAATACAGTGCCAAGGCAAGGACATGCTAGAAGAATGCAAAGCAGCAAAGGACTCTCAAGAAATAGTGCTCATTTGATTGCTTTGGACAGCAAAGCCTATAAGGCAAAATGTAGCCATTCTAATTCTTAAAGTTTAGATCAACAATGAACTGATGAATATAAATTTCAATTGTAGCTTCTACCGTGGTTATATAATTGATTAACTGCCATTTACGAAATCTAGCCTAAGTAACCCCTACGCCTATAACAGACACTGAATACGGAAGCAAATTCCCACCCTGTGGCATTTTCTTCTTCTCACTATACTGTTCAGAGTAAACATTTACTAACATATGCTCGCTATAATAATCATTTGAACACACAAAACGTCATTATTGTCAAATACTGTTTATTCATTCATCCTTTAAATGTTCTTGAGTTCTTCCTGTATATAAGGTATCTGACTTTTCTCCCTCATGTGGTATTGCACTAGACATGTTACCGAAGGAGCAAAGTAGGAAAGGCTCTTCTCACATCCAAATACTAACGAGGCCTGACCCTGCTTAGCTTCCGAGACCAGACGAGATCGGGTGCATTCAGGGTGGTATGGCTGTAGACAGGAAAGGCTCTTCTATTATAGGGCAGCAAACCATAGGAGCAGACATAAAGAGGGAGAGGAACTTTATTGAATAAAATGCTGAACCAGATACTGAACAGGTTGAACACGTCTTTGATCTTACGGCCTCTCAGTACCTGTAGCCTTCTGTAGGAGTGACCTGGATGAATACTATTAATAGCTTGTTCCAGAGCCGTGTCGGGAGAAACTCACAGGTCAGAGGTTAGCTAAACTAGTTTTTGTATGCCTGTGATAGTCATGGAAAGGTAAGGAAAGAGATTTATTCCTTCCTGACCCAATCTTACTTTACTTTATAATCTTTACTTCTCTCCCAATCTTAGGGAGAATTTTCCCATGCAAATAAATATTTTTAATTTTATGTTTATATGTTTTAATCACATATATTACATCTCACATGCCTGTATTGCTCTTTCTGACTATAAAAATTACATTGGCCAGTCTGGGCAACATAGCGAGACCCCATCTTTACCAAAAAAGTGTGTGTGCGCGCGCACACACACACACACACACACACACACACTACTGCTGGCATGCGCCTGTAGTCCCAGCTACTTGGGAGGCTGCAGCAGGAGGATTCCTTGAGCCCAGGAGTTTGAGGCTGCAGTAAGCTATGATCAAGCCACAGCAGTGGGTGACAGAGTGAGACTCTAAAAAAAAAAAAAAGCGGGGGGGCTATTGTAAAGAATTTAGGAATTATTAAAAAAGACTTAAAATCTGTTATTCTTCCTGCCTCTTAGAGAAAGATAACCACAATTAATGTTTTATTTCTTCACAGTCTTTTTTCTAGACATATAAATTTTATTTTTAAAAAATGTGAGATCATCTCATACCTTCTTGAACTATGGGAGAATATAGTGACCCTGGGCCATATTGGTATTTTAGAGACAGAGCTGTCTTTGCAGAGAGCCTTTGGCCTTGGATGGATAGTGCAGGGAGGAGACTGTTTCAGCTGAATGATTGGATGAACCACTTTTCTTTCTCTTACTGTCAGACTCTGATGGAATGATGGACTCTTAGAATTGGTGACGACCTCAGAGATCAAGGTCTGTGGTGCCGTGCATTTAAGTACCAAAACACACCAGAGGAGCAGCTGACATTCATGGGCAGTTCACATGTGCCTTGTGTGAATGTCACATCACAGGCAGCAACAGGGGCCCTGTTGAGACATAGTCCAGCCACTGAGTAGAGGGTAATAGCTGTTGACAACCAGGGAGAAAAGCCTGTTCCAAATGTCAGAGGTAAACTGAGCCTGCCAGCCTAATGATGTGGGGCTTCAGAAACTATTGCTTTCACTCTATAACTAGGTTGTATTGGTATCTTTGCTTTCTTTCACAAAAAGAAATGAACTTAAGTTTTAATCTATCATGTCAATACATATAGACTATGCTAATGGAATATAAAAGATGTAAACAAGCTTTAAAGACATAGAATCTTTAAGAATCCAATGGGGGCTCTCCAAAGTTAAAGAAACAAATTAAAGTTTGAGATTAGGTTGAAAAAAATTTTGAGAGAAAGGGATCACTCTGAAGATGAGGATATTTTAAAACTGTTGGAAGTACTTTAAAGGAAGAGAATTAAAGCTATGATATTTAACTTCTCTTAATATCTCTGATTGAATCAGTCATTTGGAACCCATGTGCTGGTTGACTTTTAGAAGCATGGCAAACAGCTCATCTCCCCGTATAAACGCATGGAAATGCCAGATAAAATAAAACTAATGACAAAATGCCCATCACCTCCCTAGATTTATTAATGAACTAAAACCCCTGTAATTTTTCTTGTAAAGAAAAGGAAGGAGGAAGCGGGGAAGGAACTGGCTCCAGCTGGAAACAATAAGAGCAGGCACATATTTTGCTGCAAACAAAATAATTTGTGTGGACATTTTTGTGCCCTGAAAGGACATCACTGTTAGACATTTTTATGGATAGACTTTTGGTTACCCCATTTATGTATCAGATTGGGACTCTTTATTTTATGGAGAGTCTTAGATCCTAAGTTAAAATTCTTGCAATTTGTCCCGGTCTTTGCTTAGATCTTCAAGTCCTAATCTGGAAAATTATGTATTTATGTTAAGGATATTTAGACCTTGGATTGTATCTATAGACTCTGATCCTTCGTCTCTGCAAAAGATGCCATTTTTAAACTTTTTTATTGTAAAATATATATAGCATAACATATTCCATTTTAACCACTTTGAAGTGTATAATTCAGTGGCATTAATTACATTCACAGTATTGTGCAACCATTACCATTATCTATTTCCAAAATTTTCATCACCCCAAACAGAAACTCTGTACTCATTAAGCAATAACTTCTCATTCCCTCCTCCCACCAGCCCCTGATAACCTCTCATCTGCTTTCTTTACCTCTGAATTTGCTTATTCAAGATACTTCACGTAAGTGGAATCATACAATATTTGCCCTTTTGTGTCTGGCTTACTTCACTAGCATAATGTTTTCAAGGTTCATCCATGTTGTAGCATCTATCAGTACTTAATTCCTTTTTATAGCTGAAGTAATATTCCATTGTATTTATATACAGTATCACATTTTATTGATCCATTCATCAATCAATTGATATATTGATCAGATGATGAACACTTGGGTTGTTTCTACCTTTCGTCTATTATGAATAATGTGGCTTTGAACATTGAGTACAAGTATCTAAGTTCCTAGAATAGCATTTTCAAACTGAGAAATGTGTAGCTCTTTTATATAGAAAAATTAAGTCTTCTGTATTTTAAGTGTTCATTGTTATTTCAGTGTTATTGAAGTATACACAAACAAAACTAAGAATTAACTCATTATAGCTATTATATACCTATGAAATCAAAACCAAGTTTTCAATTACATAAAAATAAAACTATAAAATCAATATAATTTAGCAATTTTCATCAAATTATATTAACTGAGAATAAATTGCATATATTGGTTTTAATAGTGTAAAAAAATATATTTATAATTTTTGGCATGATGGACCATTATTTTTAGCCTTCATCATTATAATGTTTCCTTTTTAACAATGAACTCATTTTTAAACCACTAATCCATTATTTTGATGGGCAGTCCATTTGCTAGAGTAGCTCAGAGTGTAAATCCGGAAAGCAATGGGAAAACAACAATTCAATGAAAAATTATTTACTACATATTTACTGCAACAGTTTCATTAATGAAATGTTGCAAGGAGGTGCCTCTGAAAGCAAAATCCACAGAGTAAATCTGTTCACTATCAGGTACTGATTGCTGTAATGCAGGTTTTAGTAATTCAGTTAACCTCATACTTGTTTCTATTGGAGCTTGTTTGAATTGCTAACATGATATCATTTGACCTTCATTTATTACAAACACATCACTTATTTATTCAGGCTGCCTTTGCTTTCTGTTGACCCATTTCCATGAAACTAGACAGCACTCTAAGGTATTATGTTGGTTTTATGATGTTAAAGCAGATTCTTAGTTTACTAACTAAGAACCATAAAGTCTTATTCCATGAAAATGTCTTCACTTACAAATTATACTGCAAAAGAGTATTTTCGTCTTCATAATTATAAAAAATTAAAATATGAGCACAACAATGGGACATAGGATAATGGTTGTTATTTTGACATTAGCATTTTCCTGCCCAAGAGCTGTTAGACATGCTTACCAACACCTGAAAAGATAAATCCTATCTCCTCAAGGTATTACTTGGTAAAATCTTAAATGTAAACATGAAAACTAGCTGGAATACTGGAAATCCCATCATCCCAAATTATAAAGTGGACATCCAAGAATTCAGAATATTCTTGTGTTTATTCTATATTGATACGAAAATTTTTAGTGGTCACAGAATTCAAATACCTCAAAGAATGTACCAAAGGTTATCACTACCTGAGTTTGACAAATACTGGTCCAAACATTAACTTTATTGCTGTACTCACATTGAACTCTAATGCTTTACTCAACGAAGAGTTGATCTGCTTCTTAAAAAATAGTTGTGTTGCCTAATTGATGCATTTTCTTTCTACTGGAAACCAAACTATGAGAAGAAGGTTGCTTGATGAGCACACAAGCTTTATACACAGTAGGCACTCAATGAGTGTTAAGGAATTGTTTGGTTAGGCAATGACTGTCCACTTCAACATCTCTATTGTTAAAGGAAACACATTGTGGAAAGCAACCCTGATAAGTATCTCATCCAATCAGTGATAATCTTCCTTCCTCTCTACTCCATATTGACCCCATGCCAACCCTCAAGCTCTGTTTTCTACCTAGTTACACCACCTTCAAAACCAGTTTCACAGAATGTGTTTTTAATGAAATCTCAACTCTTATCCTATGAAAAAAAGATCAGTAGCAAATAACATAAATTCATAGTGTACAGATTCCCAGAGGGAAGTCGTTTCTCCAACCAAGCCATCTTCATTTTTGTTAATTGCTTACATTCTTCTTGATGATCCCCTTTCTGGGGTGAGGACTTATAAATCTCCTCTATTGCTGCCAGATATTTTCATTTAAAAATATTAAATCCTTTCTATATTTAACTTATGTGATTTTGTACCTCATTGTATTTATAATCTTCATTAGCCATATTTTTCTCTGTAAAAGTAATAAAATGTTAATGAAGATATGATTTATCTAGAGATCATCTTTCTATAGACATTAGCAGATATATACTGGGATATCTCTATTTTTTTGTTTTAAAAATTAAGTTTGATAAAAATAACTTATTTCGGCCGGGCGCGGTGGCTCACGCCTGTAATCCTAGCACTCTGGGAAGCCGAGGTGGGCGGATTGTTTGAGCTCAGGAGTTCGAGACCAGCCTGAGCAAGAGCGAGATCCTGTCTCTACCAAAAATAGAAAGAAATTAATTGGACAGCTAAAAATATATAGAAAAAAAAAATTAGCCGGGCATGGTGGCACATGCCTGTAGTCCCAGCTACTTGGGAGGCTGAGGCAGGAGGATCGCTTGAGCCCAGGAGTCTGAGGTTGCTGTGAGCTAGGC
Source organism: Propithecus coquereli (assembly GCF_000956105.1). Taxonomy (NCBI): domain Eukaryota; kingdom Metazoa; phylum Chordata; class Mammalia; order Primates; family Indriidae; genus Propithecus; species Propithecus coquereli. The sequence continues at coordinate 6,019,553 of NW_012149063.1, forward strand.
TGACGCCACGGCACTCAATCTAGCCCCGGCAACAAATTGAGACTTTGTCTCAAAAAAAAAAAAAAAAAAAAAAAAACTTATTTTTTTACCATGTCACTCTTCGGTATAGTTCTCTAGTATTTAACACATTTCAAAGCGTATAAATATGGCCTCGTATCAAATCACCACTAAAGGTCAAGGATCCACCTTTCTATGTTTACAGTACCTTGCATATAGAGTGAGAGGAATAATGTATTTTGAATAAATCATTAGATAAATAATGTAAATAGGTATTACCTGAATCTATTTCATTAATATTTAAAAACCCCTACCTTAATTTTGACTCATCCAACCAATAAAAGTTCAGCTTTGCGCCCTCCCAGAGGAGACATCATGCAGAAAAAATATATTTGACTATTAGGTAGAGGCTTCTACTGTCAATAAATGTGATATCTCACCTCTTCAGTCATCCCCCTCGCTATCGGTCTTGCGGGCTTGCTAGTAAGTGCCTCTTTTATTGCCTCTTCAACCCCATTTCCTTTTTGAATTTTCAGAAAGCTTCAAAAGAAATGTTTTAAACTTTCAAGAATGCTCCTAAAGACAACTTTATCACCATCACATACTTGGTGGCACATATATATCTTTGTAAATGTATGTAAAAGAAAATTGAATAGGAGGCCTGTTTTCATTAGACTATTATAAATGTGAAATTTTATGCAATTTTGCATTTTATTTTTTGTACAGGCAGAAATACTCAGTGTCCTCAGTCACAGAAACATCATCCAGTTTTATGGAGTAATTCTTGAGCCTCCCAACTATGGTATCGTCACAGGTAGGAACTCAGTATTTGATTTCTTTCTTTCCCCAATTACCTAGCTTTGGATTCCTTAATATGCTAAAATGCTTAATATTGGATTCAGTCATGAATTGTGTGCTACTGTCAGATGTCACTTCTGTTGCTATAAAGCATTAATAAAACTGATTATATCAATATAATTAAGAATGGTGTTTCCACTTCTACCCATGTTTAATTGTGCTAATTATATCTGTGTAAATGCTATTTAAATGCACTCACAGCTGCAATACCAATATTTAAAGGTGCCATTTAACTAAAATTTCATTTAATTAGTTGAAATGAGAGTTGTTTTTTGTTACTCTGTGACCTTTTATAAATTAAGATTTCTTGAGCTATTCGCGTTGTAATTCTTTGCAAGGCATTTTAATCCCCGTAGAGTATACTTTCTCCAAGGTCTCTGACGCGAGAACAATATTTTTCAGGTTTGGTCAACTAAGTTGGTAATGACCTTGATCTAAATTATCACATAATTTGGAGCAGCAGTCTATAAGCAGTGGAAATACTCTTTCCAAAAAGGAGCACATAGAAAATTTTGCCACATGAAAACACAGAAAGACATACATTTTTAATACTTTATGCTCATATTTTTATAGTCCAGTGAACAGTTTTAGGTCTATAATAACTATAAAGTTCAATTTACAATAAATAACTTTGATTAGGTTCTTTATCTTGGCAATACTTTGATTAAAAGAAAAACAAACAAGAAAACCTTAAAAGATTAACGCTACCTTCTTCCACTATAGTGATAAAAACCTGGATTGTCTTTATAAAAAATAACAACAAAACACCCTCAGTAAAAAAAGGATTGTATTAGGTAATTTCTTGCAAATTATCTCACCTAATACTTACAATTACCCTTTGACATTGGTAAAATAATTTCTATTTTACTAATAAGAAACCAAAACTCCAGCTTTTAAGTCACTTTCCTACCGTCACCTAGCTAGTGGTAGAACTAGAGTGGTATAAATTTTTCAGATTGATTTTCTGCAGAAGATACACTTCTTACATGCAAGCTAGAAGGTTTAGAAGGCTATCAGCTCACTGATTCTTAAGTTCAAAGGGACATGATTATTGTTAATTTCCATATTCTGGTGTCAGGTATAACATGCTTTTACTCTAAGTAGCAATTTTACCTAAGTTCTTAAGTGGAGGGACTTTTATCCCCAATTTGCTATCTAAGATCTGTGCCTGAAATGGGGCATGTAGCAATTTTTATCTTGAGCCCATATTTGCTATTAAGGTGAATATCCGAGAATGTGTTGTATTGTTAGGGGGTACCATGCCTAACCTTTTAAGTCAGATTTCTGATTTAAAGTTAAACCTTTCTTTGACCCATTTACCATTTGGCTCCTTTTTTTCCCGAGTTTATTGTGTTTACTTTTTACTAGTTATTCAGATTCCAGTTTTCTCATCCCCATTTGCAGCTAATAATATTCTTATCTAGCAGATGAAAGTGTGTGTGATACTCCAAAGAGATTAGAAACTCTGCTTCTCGTTTTATACCCTTGATATTTAATGCTTTTGAGAAGATTTCAGCTTAACTAACTCAAAAGACTATTCATGAAGTTTTCTAGTTTCTTGAGATGAAAATGAAGGGTAGAAAAAGGGACTTGAGTTATGGTGTGAATTCCTGTTTCCAAGAGTTTACTGTCAGTCCCAGGGAGGATGTGAAACACGTTCATTCTTAGCCAGCATATTCAACCTGGGTTATCTCATGTAAAAGAGGGAGGAAGAATCCAAGCAGTTTGAGGAGTAGGTTTGATTTTATTTAGTTTTTGTATCAGACTAGCCAGTCCTTTATTTCATGTATCCCTTTAACATTCTTCACTCATTTCTACACCTACCCAAATTCTTTAGTTAAATTGATTAGTTCTTTATGGATCTATATCTGTTTCCTTACAGAGCCAGTAAGTAAGCAACTGTTAAACATTTCTTTAAAATAACTTAAGCTTCAGAATTGTGAGATAACAGTAAATGGTGCATTTATAGCTCTCTCATTGACCTGTGAGGTTGATTGTTATAGAGGCCTATTAGCCAAGTTTTGGTGGTTTAAAATATATTAATTTGATATTTTTGTACATAGAGATGTTAGTTTTAGTTAAATGTTTGTTTATGTGAACCTTTTCAACCAACCCTCTGCAGCGTTAGGATCAAGCCATGCTCTGTGCATGGGTAGCAGGACCTATGCCACCCGAGCCAAATTTGGGAGTTAAGAGATCATGTGGATTAGGGATGATGGCACTTAACCTGCCACTCGAAGTGAACACAAGTCCTAGTGTGAGGAGCTTAAGAGAAAAATAAAGATAGGCAGGCAAATAGACCCTGATCACCCCACCTTGCTAGATACCCCTCCATGAACCTCCTCATCTTTATTAGATGTTGGAGGCTCCAAGGAAGAAACTTGAATGTCTTGAATCCATTCAACTTGAATTTTTTTGTTAATAGAAAAGGTTGTTGCAGCAGGCAGCTGTTGTCACTCATACCAAAGGCTTGAAAGAATGATTTATCAGAGTGATGGAATGGAATGAATACTGGAATGGGATTTGGGAGATGTGAGATCATGTCTTGATTCTGCCAAAGCTTCATAGATGGGTCACTGATGACCTCTCTCTGTCTCAGTTTTCTCATGTTGAATGAAGGGACTAGAACAGACGATCTCTGGGTAAGAGTGTGTATGTGTACAATTGTGCATGTGTGTTTGCTGAAACTTTTCATCACAGATTTAGAAAACCTGCATATAACAGTCCCTAGGGATGAGTCTAAAAGGTTGCTGCCAATTTATTTCCTCTTGGAAGGGAAATGAACATCTTTCTTCCAGTTCTATGAAGAAATGAGGTATCCAGAGCTGCAGACTCCAAAGTCAAAAGAAAAGATAAAATAAAGGATCATCTTTTTTTTTGATCTTTGGAGACCTCTTCATTCTGTACTACTCCTATTCATTTAGTTTTTAAAATATATGTACTAACAGAAATACTTGAGTGTAGGAGGAACCTCTGGGAGACAAAGGAAGGGATTGTTAAGTACTAGATCATGTAGCTCTTTCGTAGCAAACTGGATGAAAGGGGAACCCCCAACCAAAGTGTCTGGTAATCTAAGAGTAAAGGAAGGCTGGCAGACTGGGTCCCAGGGTTCCAAAGGAAAGTGATTTAGGATCCCAGAGGCCCAGGGAATTGCATCTTTGTGCTCAGGGGCTCTTAAAGCTTTTCCTATTCTACATTATCTCTTATCAATACTATAAGAGAGGGTACTAGCTCTGCATGCTTTGTCAGCAGGCCCAAACTCTCATTAAACTCAACCATGGAAAAGATACTAATTTTTAAGTGCCCAATCTCATTTCCTTTAACTTGGTCTTGATTTATTTTAAGCACAGACACATCTAATTTGCATGTTTTGATATTGTGCTGGTCATTTTTTATTACCAATTAGAAATAGGTGTCACATCTTGTTACAACAAATTCCAGACATTTGCTCAAATTCATTTTTCTGTTAGTTATAATCCAGACTAAGCTTGGTCGTGGTGATATTTTATTATAAAGAGATTTCATGGTAATGGTATTAGTTTCAACAATAGTGATTATACGTTTACATTTTTCAAAGCCAGCTATTGTCACCATAAAACTCAAAGGGAAGAATTGTCTTAGAAATCAAAAGGAAATGTTTGCTTAATGTGGCTCTTAATGACTTTTTAAAAAAAGAATTAAAACAAATACTTTTATACTAAAGTCCAATGAGCTACTTTGTTGAGAGAAGTTAAGTGGTTTGAAAAGCATGTAACCTTATGTGTATCTGCTGAGTCCTCAATTTCCAATGAGAAGACCAAAAGGATAAAAGAATTAAATGCCTATTTAAAACATTAGTATGTTAGTTTAGCTACCCAAATATTTAAAGATCACATTTTATATGAAATAAATGTAATTACATTGCTTTTCTTGCAACTTCACATTCATGAAACAATTTCATTGAATCATGTGTCTTCTACATCCCTGTCTTCTTTATTATCATTATAATGACTTTTTAAGTTATTTTAACATGGTTTTCAGAGTATATTATCTTCACTGTAGTCGATGTTTGAAATATAGTAGTTTTGGGATCTCTGTATGACTCTGTCTCTGGATATTTATCTCAAGCTACAAGTACCAGTGACGTAACAGGATTGTTGGATATTTTAGTCCCATATGGTAAATTTGTAACCATAACTAATTGCCTTTGAAAGTGATCTTTAGAATAGACTTCAAGCGACATCCCAGAGTTGCAACTGAGAGCTTATAGTTCTAGGTTTAATTACTCTATGTTAAATTTTGTTGCCCCTTTCTGTTTACATTTTTTAATTTCTTATTAATATTTTTTACGTGGGGTGCCTGGGGGCGGAGTCTGCGGAAAAGGAGGAGGTCCAGGCCCACCCTTTATTGCCCCCTTTTCTTCCCTCCCTCCCTCCCATTCTTTCTTTTTTGTCTTATTCACGTAGGTGATCTTTATGAGCCTTCAGAAACTAGCTTCGATTAAAGTACTGTCAAGCTAATATATTTTCCCCAAACAGTATTTTGTTGTTGAAAATAAAGTAATTGAGAGAGTTCCCTAAAATATGAAAGATTTTGGAAGTACCTGAATATAAATTGACTTACTCTTTTCTGAGGGATAATTTTTTTGGTGATGGAAATGAACCTTACTTTATATTTGCCACATACAGTTATTCTCAAAGGTCATGAAATAATCTTCTGCCAAATGCTATTTTAGTAACCAGAGAAGATTTAAATGGTATATCACCAGAGATGTTTTTATTTATAGAAAGCAGCTCGATTGTCTAGAATATATGATAGGTAGTATAGGCCAGGGGTCCCCAACCTATGGTGAGTTGTATAATTATTTCACTATATATTACAATGTAATAATAATAGAAATAAAGTACATAATAAATGTAATGTGCTTGAATCATCCCAAAACCATTCCCCACTCCCCAGTTCGTGGAAAAATTGTCTTCCATGAAAACGGTCCCTGGTGCCAAAAAGGTTGGGGACCACTGGTATAGGTTACTAACACCTTTATTGTTAATTGGACCCAGCTATTTAATAGTAAAACTTAAAACTCTTTTCTTCTTTGCTATTCCTTTATTAATCTAAGATTATCATTTTATTATAATTTTATGCTATTTGACTGATAGCTATTATATAATTTGATGTCAAAATAAAAATTACACACACACAAAAAAAAGTGAGTCTTATCCAGTGAGATAATTAATGTTTTGCCATGAGTATTAGTATTTTTCCCAAGGAATAATTTCTCGTGATAACATACATTTAATTGCATGAATCAACTTTAATTTCAGAGTATTGTTCTTACCTATGACTTTACAGATAGAAAAAAAAATTTTAAAGCTATTTTTTGAAATTATAGACATTAACATTATGATGATACTAATTATTATAAATCATTAAAGCTCTGATGGGGTAATTCTCAGCTTCCCAAAAATGAAACTTTTCTCCAAGTTGGCCTATACTATGAAAAAGAAATTTTCTGGAAGGGAATTCCAGCTATGGATGAATTAGGAGGTCAGCAAATCCTCTTTACAAAACGTATCTATCAGTCTGGACAAAATTTTCAACATTCACCAAAGGCATACCACAATCTGAGAAGTGTGTATGCTTGGAAAACCACGGAATTTTGGATAATAAGTGAGAATCAATAGTGGTCTTGCCTGGATTGTTCTCATTTTTCTCCCCCTACCTCCAACCCAGCTCAGTCAGCACAGAGGGCAGGCCGTGAGGATTGGCAGCATTGTTGCCACCGTTGAAGGGTACTCACTAGATTTGGAACAATGAGTCATGCTCACATCTGGCAGTATCGTCAGTAGAAGTGATGTTCTTGGTGGCAGGCACCAGGGATGGCTAATAGCTCTATTAATCTGAACTGAGGGTTGTAATTTGGGTAAATATATTCCTGGCTGAGGCCACGCATATGCAAAACAGAGAGTGGAGAGGGCCCAAGTATCCACACACTGCTCGTAGGTCGCTATGCACATTTGCGAAGGAGACAAAAAAAAAAAAAAAACCAGCGGAAAGTAAAAACCTTGAAAACAGCCTGAACTTTGAATGTACTCTTACTACTTACATGCAGATTCATGAGTCCAAGGCATTTGAGCACGACTTCCTAATAATCATTGCCTGATCATTAATCTATGCAGATATAGGGCAGCCCCTAAAAGACTAGGCTTAGAATTAAAAGCAGTGTTTTTTTAAAAAAAAAACAAAAAACTAAGCATAGCTATCAACTGGGGACACACTGTGGGGGAGACAGATTTAATAAATTTAGTCTAAGCAAATTAATAAACAAACACAATCAAGAAAACTTTCAGAGGATAAAGTTCGAATTCAGAGTTGCTATTAATACATTACCTAAACTGCCCAATTAAAAAAGAGACATACAAAGGAACAGAAATGTGTATAACCTATGTTCAAGAAGAAAAGCCATCAGTGGAAATAGTCTCTTAGTGTCCCCAGACATTAACACACAAAACTTTCAAAGCATCAGTATGTCCCAAGAACATAAAGGAAACTGTGTTTAAAGAATTAAAGGAAAGAGAAAATAATGAATCAACCAATAGAAAATTTCAGGTAGATAGAAATTATTTGTAAAAAAGAGCAGGGGGGAACCCAATGGAAATTCTGCATTGAAAAAGATAATAATCAAAATGAAAAATTCTCTAGAGTGACTTAACAGTAGATTTGAGATAGCACAAGAAAACAATCAGTGAACTTAAAGCTAGATTAATAGAGATTATGTAATTCAAAAAAGAAAAAACATTTAAAGAAAAATGAAAAGAACCTCAAAGTCCTTTGGGACAATATCAAGTATACCAATGAATATGTAATAGGAAAGAGAAGAGAGGAGGGGTAGAAAAATATTTGAAGAAACAATGTACAAAAAATTTCTGAATTTGATATTGATGTACATATTTGAGAAGCTCAACAAATCCTGAATAGGATAAATGCAAAAGAACCCACACTAAACCATAGTCAAACTGTTGATAAAGATGAAGTAAAAATCTTGAAAAGCAGTAAAAGAAAAATAACTCTTCATGTACAAGGGAACAGCAATATGATTAATAATTGACTTTACTTCTCATCTACAGTAATAGAGACCAGAAGGCAATAGAATGACATTTAGAGTGCTAATAGAAAAAGCTGTATCCAGCAAAATTATTTTTAACAAAATAAAATAAAAATAAAGACATTCTTGGCTAGAAAAATGAGAGAATTTATTGCTAACAGACCTGCTTTATAAGAAATACTAAAGGAAGTCCTCGGGGCTGAAAAGAAATGACATGAGATAGTAATTAAAATTCACGGGAAGAAATAAAGGGTATGGAAAATTTCCAGTAAATATCTGGGTTAATATAAAAGACCTCATAAATATATTTATTCTTACTTCTCATAACATCTTTAAAAACATAAGAGTGTATAAGGCAAAATTTTTTGTTGATTTTCGTTGACTTTAAAACAGGTATATATCACACAATAATGGCATAAACAATAAGGGAGGGGATGGAGTTATTGGAGAAAAGTTTCCGTATATTACTGTAATTAGATTAGTATTAATCTAAAGTAGATTGCGCTAAATTTAAGTATTTTATAATCCCTTGAGCTACCACTAAGAAAGTCATTCAAGAAATAATAATCAACCAGGAATTAAAATGATACATTAAAAATATTTAACATAAAAGAGGGCAGTAAAGGAGGAACAGAGGACTGAGAAGGACAGAAGATATGTAGAAAACACAAGGGCAAATGTAAATCCAACCATATTAATAATGGCATTAAATGTAAATGGTCTAAATACACCAGTTAAAAGGCAGAGATTGTCAGACTGGATAAAAAAGAAAGATCCAACTATATAGTGTCCACAAGAAACATACCTTAGATTCAAAGGTACAAATATCTTGAATGTAAGAAGATGGAAAAAATCATACCATGCAGACAATAACCATCAGACAGCTGGAGTAATTATATTAATTTCAGACAAAATAGACTTAAGAAATATTGCTAGAGACAAATAGGGCTATTTTATAATGATGAAAGAATCCATACACAAGGAAGACATAGCAATTGCAAATGTGTACACACCTAATAACAGGTCTTCAAAGTATGTGAAGCAAAAACTGACTGAATTTAAAGGAGAAATAGGCAATTCAACCTAACTGATTTCAATATTTGACTCTTAATAGTTGATAGAACAACTAGACAATCAACAAGGATATAGAAGACTTGAAGAACACTCTCAACAAACTCTACCTAACTCACATGTAAAGAGTACAGATTTTTTCAAGTATGGATGGAACATTCTCCAGGATACATCATAAGGGAGGCCAGCAAATAAGTCTCAATGCATCTGGAAAGATTGATACCATATAATGTATGTTTTCCAGCCACAGTAGAATTGTTAGAAATGAATAACAAAAGGAAATCTGGAAAATCTCCAAATATTTGGAAATTAAACAACATGCTTATAAATATCCACTGAGTCAAGGAAGAAATCACAATAGATTTAAAAATATTCTGGACTGAAAGAAAAGAAAAATGCAATATATCAAAATTATAGGATACAAATAAAGCAATACTCAGAGGGAAATTTATAGCTTTTGACACCTCTGTCAAAAAGAAGAAAGGTCTGAAATGGATAACTTAAGCTTCAACCTAAAGAAACTACAAAAAGAACAAAATAAAACCAAAGTAAGCCAATGAAAGGAAATAATAAAGATTGGAACATAACTCAATAAAATAGAAAACACAAAAATAATAGAGAAAATCAGTGAAACTAAAAGTTTGATCTTTGAAAAGATCAATAAAATTGACAAACCTTTAGCTAGATTGACCAAGAAGCTAGAGAAAACAAAATCAGAATGAAACCAAAGACAGAACTATTGCTCCTACAGAAGTTAAAAATAAAGGAATGTTACGACCAACTTTATGCCAACAAATTAGACAATTTAGATGCAGTGAACAAATTCGTAAAGAGATACAAATTATCAAAACTGATTCAAAAAGAAACAGAAAATCTGAAGAGACCTATAATAAGTAAAAAAAAAAAAAATTGAATTAGTAATTTAAAATTTTCCATAAAAAAGGCCTAGGCCAAGATTATTTCACTGGTGAATTCTATCAAATGTTTGTAGAAGAAATAACACCAGTTCTTCCCATACTTTTTTAGAAAATATCCCTCATGAACATAGATGCAAAAATCCTTAACCATATTAGCATACTGAGTTCAGCCACCTATAAAAAGGGTTATACACCTTGACCAAGTAGAATTTATCCCAGAAATGCAAGATTGATTTAACATCTGAAATAAGTTGATGTAAGGTACCATAATAGGTAATAAAATCATAGAACAGAAGACAAAAACCTTATATGTCAGAAAAAGCATTTGACAGACTGTAACACCCACTGATAATGAGAAATCTCAACAGACTACAAATAGAAGGGAATTTTCTCAACCTGAGAAATAGCATCTGTAAAATCCCACAGCTAATATTATACTTAATGATGACTTAATGATGAAAGGCTGAATGTTTTCTCCCTAAGATTTGGAACAAGGCAAGGAGATTCTGCTCTCACCACATCTATTCAACATCGAACTGAAGGGTCTAGCCAGTGTGATCAGGAAATAAAAAGAAACAAAAGGCATCCAAATTGGAAAGGAAGAAGTAAAACTGTCTTGTATGGCAACCTGTATTTAGAAAATTCCAAGAGATATACCCCAAAAAACTTCTAAAACTAATAAACATGTTTAATGAGGTCACAAGGATCCAAGGTCAACATACAAAACTCACTGTACTTCGGTATAATGGGAATGAATAACCTAAAAATGAAATTAAGAAAATAATTCCATTTACAGTAGTACCAAAAAGAGTAGTTGAGTGTAAATAACAAAATAAGTGTAAGACCTGTACAATGAAAAGTACAAAACATTGCTGAGAAACATTAAAGATCTAAATAAATAGACATTACACGTTTATGATGTGGAAGATTCAGTATTGTCAAGATAGCAATTCTCCCCAAGTGATCCATAAATTCAACATAATTCTCATCTAAATCCTAGACGACTTTTTTTTGTAGAAATTGACCGGGCAATCCTAAAATTTCCATGGAAATGCGAAAGACTTAGAAATAGCCAAACTAGTTTTTTTTTTTTCATATTTGATCTTTTAATTTTCTCCAGATGTT
>NW_012149063.1:6032471-6115685 GCF_000956105.1 Propithecus coquereli
TATATGAATGCCTCAGATTTGTGTGTATTGATTTTGTAGCCTGAGACTTTGCTGAATTCATTTATCAGTTCTAGGAGTCTCTTGGATGAATCCTTGGGGTTTTCTAGATATAATATCATATCATCGGCAACGAGCAAGAGTTTGATCTCATCTGTCCCCATTTGGACACCCTTAATACCCCTCTGTTGCCTAATTGCTGTGGTGAGGATTTCAAGCACTATGTTGAATAGAAGTGGAGATAGAGGGCAAACTTGTCTGGTTCCTGTTCTAAGTGGGAATGGTTTCAATTTTTCCCCATTCAATATGATATTGGCAGTGGGTTTGTCATAAATGGACTTGATAATTTTAAGAAATGAGCCGTCTATACCTATTTTGATGAGAGTTTTTATCATAAAGGTGTGTTGGACTTTGTCAAGTGCTTTTTCTGCATCTATTGAGAGAACCATATGATCTTTATTCTTTTATTTATGTGGCGAATTGCATTTATAGATTTGCATGTGTTAAACCAGCCTTGCATCCCTGGAATAAAGCCCACCTGGTCATGGTGAATTATTTTTTGATGTGCTGCTGAATTTTATTTGCTAAAATTTTGTTGAGGATTTTTGCATCTATATTCATGAGGGATATTGGTCTGAAGTTTTCTTTTTTTGTTGTGTCCTTTCCTGGCTTTGGTATCAAGGTGATATTTAGCCAAACCAGTTTTAAGAATTAAGTTTGAGAACGTAGACTGCCTCATTTCAAAACTTATTATAAATGTGCTGTAATCAACATAATACAGTATCAGCACGATATATATAGGCAGTAGACCAATGAAACAAAATTAAAAGTCTAGGGGAAAAAAGTCCTCACACTCATCAATTGATTTTCAGCAAAGGTGCTAACACAATTCAATAGGTAAAGGATAGTCTTTTCAACAAATTATGCTGAAATAATTAGACATTCATATGCAAAAAAATTCTTAGATCTATGCCTTGTACCATACATAAAAATTAACTCAAAATGGATCATAAATGTAAGTGTAAGGGCTAAACCTGTAAAACTCTTTGAAGAAAAATAGGAGAAAATCTTTATGCCTTTGGATTAGACAAGGAGTTTTTAGATATGACACCAGAAGCACAAACCATAAAAGAAAAAATGACAAATTGGAATTCAACAGAATTAAAAATTTCTACTCTCTGAAAAATGCTTTTAAGAGAATGAAAAGACAAGGGATAGACTGGGAGAAAATACTTGCAAGTCATGTTTCTGAGAAAAGACTTGTATCTAGAATAAAGAACTCTTAGAACTCAATAAAACAACCGAACTTAAACATGGGCAAAAGCTTTGAATAGACATTTTGCTTAAGAACATATCCAAGGGGCTAATAGTCACATGAAAAGATGCTCAATTTCATTAGTCACTGGGGAAATGCCAATTAATAGTGCTATGAGATACCATTAGAATTATACCCACTAGAATGGCCATAATCAAAAAGAGAGACAATACAAAGTGTTGGTGAGGATGTAGAAAAACTGAAACCCCCATACATTGCTGGCGGGAATATAAAATGGTACAACCTCTTTGGAAAGCAGTTCTTTTTTAGATAATTTCTTAAAAAGTTAAATATAACTTAACATATGACCCTGAAATTCCACTCCCAAGAATCTATCCAAGAGAAATGAACATATTTCCACACATAGACATGCACACAAATTTTCCCAGCAGCATTATTCATAATAGTCCCAAACTAGGAACAATCCAAATGTCTATCAACTGGTGAATGAAGACACCAAATGTAGTGTACATACAATGGAATAGTATTCAGCAATAAAAAGGAATAAAGTAACTATGTAAAAAATAAAAGGAATAAAGTACTGCTACATGCTACAACATGAATGATCCTTAGAAACATGCTAAGGGAATGAAGTCAGACACAAAAACCACAATTTCAGTGATTCTGTTTTTATGAAATGTGCAGAAAAGACCCATTTGTAGAGAGAAAAAGCGGATTCTAGAGCTGGGGTGAGAGTGGTGATTGACTGTAAACCAGCACAAGGAAACTATTTGGAGTGAGAGGTTCTACGACTGGATTATGGAGGTGGTTGCCCAACTCTATGAATTTACAAAAAATCATCAAAGTATACACTCTTAGTGGGTGGATTTTATGGTGCATAATTTATACTTAAGTAGAGCTATTTTTAAAGGAATTTTCTCATTTGACCTTTTGTGCTTAAATTTTGAAAGCTCTTCTAAATCCTTTTGCAACAAGGATTGATTTGTTTAATTGTCACATAAACCCTCTGATTTATGTGTTTAATATTATGTATCTCATAAGAATAACAACTTATAAAGAAATGCCTATTGACATGTGTACCTTTGTCTCAAATACATTCTTCTAACACCTCTTTGTGTTTCCCAGTTCCAGCTAAATGGCTTTTGATTCTCAACTGAAGTTTGCTATTCATTTTATGTTAGTGGTTGTGTCTTTCACAAATTTTATCCAGGATGATATTAACTTTTAGAAACTACAGCTTGGAACACTTTTTATATACTTTTGATGTCTTTTGTTAAATTCTTTAACATATTTTCCCAATGAAAATATAAAAGCTTATTTCTGAAATGTACTTTGGTTTTAATATTATGCATATCTTCCTTTTAAAATAGAATACGCTTCTCTGGGATCACTCTATGATTACATTAACAGTAACAGAAGTGAAGAGATGGATATGGATCACATTATGACCTGGGCCACTGATGTAGCCAAAGGTAATAGTACTTGGTGTATTCTTATAAATTTGGTGGGGAGCATTTTCCCATCCTGAAATGGGGACTTACGTCCGAAAATTTTCTATTCTATGTCTTTAGAAGTTCGTTTTTCAGAATAAAAGTAGTAAGACTTCTGCAACTGATTTTACAGATGTTTTAGGTCATTGCCTTTCCACTCCTGAATTCCTTTTTTCTTTCTCCTTTCTCTACATTATTTCTTTCCCTAAAATCAAGCTCTAGCATCAGGACAGACATTTTTGTCATGTTTTGTGATATGTAATTGACTAGCTTGCTTGACACATTAAAGGGAAAAATCATATTTCCATTGTTGTTCTGAAAGTCTCTACTTAGACTCAGTATCCAGAAAACATGATTTATTATAGGATTAGTTCTACTCGTTTTGTATATGTAATATGCTAAAAATAGAAACCACTTGCAAAAAAAAAAAAATCTCATTTGACCTACCATGTAAAAGCAATTCAGATTTTATTTTACATTTAATGTAAACTTGGTTATCACCTTTGGAAATTAAATATTTTTAATACACAAAATCCCTAAACAAGGTGCCCAGTTCTTTCCCCTCATAAATTCCTGCATGGACTAATGCTTTCTAAAGCAATTCAGATTCCATTTATTTTTATCTTTTATTTTCCATTTTCCTAACAACATTCTGAGTTTTATTTATACCTGTCAAAGTTGCTTTGGAAACAACTTGATCTAAATGATGAACACTGATAGTTACATTGGTGTTCTAGCAACCCCTGGAAAGTGTGTCCAAATTTTACTGGAGCTATTAACTCCTTTACATTTTACAACTCCATTCTCTACAAGCATCTCTTTACAAAGCAAGTATAATGTTATTTAGCAGTAAATAAGGGGAGCAACTCACACTTTGCTTTCACTGTATGACTTCCAAGTAGTAGTCTTTCCTTTGGGGAATTATCTCATCTGTTCTGAGTTTCATCAAAACCTGCCAAATTGTTCAAATAGGGAAGATGAATCGTTTTTTTTTTTTAAAGTTTCATGCTAGATGCCGCTGCTGAATGATGCTTCATTACCTTATAAGAATAATAAGCTCTATGTCTTTAAGGGTGATGTATTTGAGGCTTTGGCTGTGTTAATTAACTTAATTGTGTATTCATGCATCAGGCCTCTCAGATCAGACTTAAAATTTCTTATTCTTCAAGATATTTTCGTGTAACATCACAGTCACTTCTCTGCATCTCAGTAGTACACAGGGACTACCTAGTTGTAAGCAAGGTAATGTACCATTATTGGGAGCTGCCTGCAGCATTGTGGAAATACTGTTAAATAAATGTAAATGCATATATAGGCAGTCCTTGACTTACAGCACTTTATCTTACAGACATTTGCATTTAGGGTGCTTAGCCAATTACACCCATGTCATTACTTAATGGCACTTAGGATGGATAGACAGCAAACAAATCAGCTGACACCAATCTCTGCTTCCTGCTGTGCTCTACTTAAGCATCCCTGGTTCCCAGCCTGTAACCTCTTCTCCTTGCCCCCTCTCAAGTGCCTGCCCTGGCATCCGTGCCTGCGGGGTGAGTTTCTTGGCTCCAGATCAGCTCATTCTCTGGGGTTTCTAAAAGAGTGCTGGCGCTCTGTATCTGAAGGATAAGGAAGAGAAGAAACAGAATTAAGTAGCAAACTAGAACCACAGGTAAAGAATAGGGAAGGAGAGAATGGGAGTGAACCCCCTTTCCAAAACTACAAAATAATAAAGTCCCTTTTGCCTGGCTGGTGAATTGATCTGAAAGGCAAGTGCTAATGTATTTAGTCTCAGGTGAGAAGATTGAGGCAGAGAACAGGTTTGTTTATTAATAGTCACAGGTAATACTTAATGTTTAAAAACCGTTTCAGATGGCCTATAAAAGAAAAACATAAATTAATGCTTTAGGAATGATTTTAACCCTCTAATAAACCTGCATATAGAACTTAGAAATTAAATAGGAAGGCTTGATTTTTGTTGATTCTTTTTCAAATTCAGCTGTGTACCTTTCATTTTGACCATGATTAAATCCACTGGAGCGATGATATGTTAAGAAATCAAAAAATGAGTAATTCATTTCAAGTAAGAGTAGATTCATGCATTTTGCAATAAGCATTGCTCAACATCATTGTTGTTAAGAGAATATCTCCTCAAACCAAAAAAGATTCTCTTCTTTCTAGACAGGAACAGGAATGGAGGGTGGGCTAGCAAGTATATCTGAAATTGCTACCAGTCAATCAACAATGTGTAAAAGGAACAACTAACGTGGATAAGCCTCAATCCAGTCTTAAAATGGTCACCATTGACTCCATATCTCCACAAAAGTCTCCTCATCGACACCTGTTAGATCTTTTTAGGAAACTCTGAACATTAAACCTAATGAAAGTATTTTTCAGCCTTCTTAATTTTGGCACTAAAAATAAGACAGAATTATAGATTGCTCTACAAAACAAATAGAATTTTATGTGATTGTGATTACTATTGTTGATGTGCACTAAATATTGTTTAAGTGTAAACTATGCATTGTACACAAATAATTTATGGTGCTTATAATAATCTGCCATGAGGAAGAAGAGTGCCTATATTTAAAGTTTTTATACTAGAGTCTTATTTTTTGAAATCTTTGTCAGCAAGTGTAGAAACTGTCTCTACCACTAAGAATAATTCAATAGCTTCTACCTGAAAATTTTTAAGGAGTTTGATTCTAAAGCAAAAAAGATGTAACTATGAAATTTAGTCATGAAGGTTATTAAATGATACCCAGGTTGTAGCGTTGAATTTTTACAGTTTGAAGTATGTAGAACTTCATATTAGAAGAGAAATTTCCTTTATCCCAAGTATATCTTGTTTAAGATCATTTGAATTACTAATACTTGTGTTAACTTGACTCTTTTCAATGGTATCATTATATGGTAAGAGTTTAAATTTTTTTCTTATTTTCTTTGTTCTTTTATGATTTTCCATATATACTAATCAGAATAGTACAAGAATAAGAAATTAAAAATTAATCTTTAAAAAACTGAAATGTTCTATATGCTTTAAAAAGCCAAAGTCTACTTCCTAAATTATTTTCAATGGATAGTTCATTTTAAAAAGAAGCCTGTTTGATTGCGGGGTGGGGGATTATTTCTTTCATCATTTAGAAAAGATAACTTGAGAAATAAGGAGAGGATATATTTCAGTATAAAATTTTCCTTTTCTTTATTCTAAAGGGATATACAATACATAAATACAGAGTCAAACATTAGTAAGGGGGTAACCATAAAATATGTCTTTGAAAGTATAATTTTTGATTCAAAATAATAAAACTCTACAAAGTTTATATAGACCCAGTTTACTGAAGTAACTTGATATTCATCCAGAATATCATAGAGAGAATTTTGGAGTATGTTTAAATATAGATTATCTCAAAGATTTATCCTTGTAAAAAGAATAAAATATTTAGTAACTACTACATATTTTTCTATCTGAAGATCATAAAATTCTTTACCAATCTACTCAATCCTCCCAATTCTCCCCATCCCTACCCCACCTCCACTCCCCAGTCTTGTTGGAATGAATACTGAGAAAATAAATAAACCAAGCTCCAACTGGATAACTGCAGACATCCTAATGAAAAGTGAAAACCCTGGTCAGAACATGGCAGATTGAGAAGGCAGTTGGTAGTGGAATACCTTAGTCATAGAGCACTTCTTGCAGTGGTTACTGTGCTATTTTCATGCAGACTCCAGAAAATCAAGGTGTCCTTATTAGGTACTGTTAAGAAGCTAGTGTTACTCACAATCGGATTCCAGCCTTTAAGAGATTTAAGCACGTAAATTTTACTTAGCATGTAAATGTTACCATGTAGACATATCCTGTTTCTATTTTATCAATCACGGAAGAATAGGACACATGAAATTAGTTTCTGCTATTGAATTCTTTGAAAAAATATGAAAGGTACCACTGATGCAGTGTTAAAAACATTAATAGGCCTTTTTTTCCTTCTTGTATGAAAAGGAATGCACTATTTACATATGGAGGCTCCTGTCAAGGTGATTCACAGAGATCTCAAGTCAAGAAATGGTAATGTCATACATTTTTATTTTACCTATTTTATTACAAATTAAATGCACCTGTATATAGAAATAAACATCATGCTTTCCATATTTTTTGTAACCTGTTTGACTCACTGCTGATACCACGGAAATCTTTCCACTGTCAATTAAATATCAAAATTCTCTATGTTATTTGAAGAAGCTGCATAGTATTCCACTGTATGAATATAATACAGAATGTGAACATTTGGATTGTTTACATTTTTCTATGATAAGAAATTTCGTGCTTAATACCTTTCAGCCAAATTTTCAACACATTCCTAATTATTTCCCTAAAATCATTTTCTAAAAGAGGTATTGCTGGGTCAAAGTGTGTAGTCGTATGTTTTTAGTCTTCTATTTTTAGGTGGTCCTCTGTACTAGCAATTTTCAGTTTTGTTCTTGTTCCAAATTACATGGCGTGAATTGTTTATGTCAGTCATGCCTGTGTTACCTGGAGCAGTGCCCAAAATGAGCAGCACGTTTGCGAGTTTGGAAAGTAAAGTCTCTATTTTTCTTCTTTCTCTTCTTCTCTACTTCATAAAGTTAATTTATGGTCCTGTATTTTATAATTTGGAGGGCGAGCATTTTAAAATAGCTTGCAGGATTAGACTTTGCCTTCAAGTAGGAGTGGTAACAGAATGCTCCTTCTCTTAAGTCACTTGAAAGTTACTGGAGAAAGGCAGTCAGATACCTTAGCTATCCAGAGCTAGCTAAATGAACATCAGAGTTTGCCACTTTTTTAAAAACTTTGCTTTTAATTAATTAATCATTTTCATGCTTTCTAAGTGGTTCATCATAGGGAGGAGGAGGAGAACTGTTTATTTTTAGCAGATCTTTAGATCACTGCAGTTAAATTGGGTACATGCTGATAGTGTGATCCTTAGCTTAGGTGGTGACAGCAAGTAGTGGAAGGGGACCAGGGAAAGAGTGGACCAGGTACCCCCACTCATACATACTCTAGGACCTTGAGGTGTGTGTGCACTTGGCGGGGTCGCGGGGAGGGAAATTGTTGGCACCTGCCGCTCATCAGTAGTCCAGGCTGGACCCCAGCCCAGCTCTGCCAGTTGGCTCTGGCTCATTGTCTTTCCCTCTTCTAGGTCATCACTTACCCTTTGGCTCTGATTAGACATGAGCTTCCTGGAACTAGGCCCTTTTGATATATGATTGGCTAACAGGAAGTCATTAGGTAATAATCTGCAATCTAGTAGGAAATATCAGAGTTTTATGACTTTGTAAATTTTCAGTTCCCGCTCAGCATTTCAGTTTAAACAAGTTATTTGACTGCAGTATGTCCTAAATCTTCCATGTGAGAATAATTAACTAAATTGTGAACTTATTCATGCTATCATTATGAAGACTATGTAACAGTCGAGAATATACTCATTTTTAAAAATTTTGTGTGTAGTTACTTAATAGGAACACACACACATTCATATTGAAAGAATATAGACCTAACTTTTAGCAATTTTTTTCCTGGGAGAGGAAACAAGACTCTTTAATTTTCTGTGTTTTATATTTTTATAATGGTAGATTTTTAAAAAATGAGTATTTGTTAATCTTAAAATGAGAAAAGTGAATATAATATTAACAATATTTACATTTCTATTTGTAAAATTTTGTAGCTTGTTATTTATAGTATTATGTTTACCCTGAGGCTATTTCTGTTTATCATCAAAAATTATTTTCTCTCCTGATTAAAATCATCATTAGAAGCTAATAAGTATTGATCATCTACCATGTTCAAGGCATTATGTGGCTTGTGAAAGAAATACCAGAAACATTTCTTCAGGGTTTTATCCTTGACTTCATCTCCTCTTATGCTTTTATTCTTACACCCCCATAAAAGCCCCATGTACATATTAACACTCCCAAACAGATCTCAACTTCAAAACTATATATCTTATCTGCTTATTAGACATATTCACACAGATATTTTATATGACCCTAAAACATATTGTGTCCAAACTGATCTTTTCATCTTCTCCCAACCCCCCTGAAAAGTCATTTCCGCATTTCCTTTACTCAGTGAGTAGCAATACCAGTTGCCCAATCCAGAAATTAAATAAGAAGTTGAACCCAGAGCTCCTGTTCTAACCATTAATCTGTATTGCCTCTTTATTTGATCTCATCCTTGACTTCTGCTCCTTCTCCCCTCGTATCCAACCATTCGCCAAGCCTGGCTGGTCCTGCATCCTCAGTATTTTTTGACTCAGTCTACTTCTCTCCTGTCCTTTGCCACAGCCTTAGTACTGGCATCCTCATCTCTCTCGGACTGCAGAAGCTCGCGTTGACAGCAGTCCCCTTGCCGCCAGTTCTATTCTTGTCTGATACAGTCTCGCCTCTGCACATTTGCTCATTTCCTCCACTTAAAATTGTGCATTGGCTTTCCATTTCTCACAAGGGCTTTCCTTGACCTGGCCCTACCTTCCAAAATTGTCGTGCCGTTTCTTCTTCTCCTGAGTTTTTGCCCAGGCTCTCTCTTCTGCCTAAAAAATTACTTTCTTCCCTCAGCTCTCCTCTTTCTGATTAACCCCTGTATTTTTCAGGTCTTAGCATAAGTATCATTTCTTTCAGGAAGCTTCATCTGATCTCCCTAGACTTAGAAATCCCTGTTCTTTGGTTCTGTAGTACTCTCTATTTCTCCCATCATGGAATTTATCCCACTTTATTGTAGATGTTTGTTTAAGTGTCTCTCTGATTAGACTGTAAACCCCATGTGAGCAGAGGCAATGCCGATCTTGCTTACCATCTTGTTCCAAAATGCAGTGTGCGACCTTATCCGTAGTAGGGGCTCAGCATATTTGTGTGAAATGAATGAATGTATGCGTAATTAAATGAATGAATGAATGAATATTGTCTCTGCCTTTAAGAAAATTACTCTTCAGTTGCAAGAGAAAACTATATATACCACAAAGGAATAATGCTAATGACTTCCTCAGTATCACATTGGCAGTCTGTTGGCAGAACCCAGGTAAAAATTTGGTTCTCCTAACTGCTTCTACTAATTTATGCCTTTTTTACTGGACAGTACTGTGTTTGGATAAAACAAGTGTCTTAAAAGCCTTTTTTATTCAGTACCTAATGAAATTAGGTTTTTGTTTTAATGTCAGCAACTTTTTGCAGAATCTTCAATGCTATAAATACGTTGATTTTACCTTTCATAATGCCATATTAAAGATAGAAATATAAGTTTATGATTTTTTTCAGTGTAAGACAGTTCAAACTAATTAAATGATCTTCATAATTTATCTTTTTTTATTTTTTTAGTTGTTATAGCTGCTGATGGAGTATTGAAGGTAGGACTAAGTCTTTTAATTTTTTTAAAAAAATTTGTGATTTTCAGATGTAGATTCTTGTGACTGATAATTATTTTATTAGCCAATAAGTAGAAAGTTTATACTGGTTTCTCTTTTCTTAGATCTGCGACTTTGGTGCCTCTCGGTTCCATAACCATACAACACACATGTCCTTGGTTGGAACTTTCCCGTGGATGGCTCCAGAAGTTATCCAAAGTCTCCCTGTGTCTGAAACTTGCGACACATATTCCTATGGTGTGGTGAGTTCATTTCTCATTTCTTGTTTGCTAAAGGAACGACAAAAAGCAAACAACCTAAAGAAGAAAGAAACAACAATTCAACATGTGAGACAGTATTGCTGTTTCTGGTGCAATGCCTAAAACGGTGGCAGCAAAGAGAATACTTTCTAATTGCCAAAATGTTTACTTTGGTTGTTTTTATGCATCTGAGTTATTTTGTCCTGTGTTAAGAAGAAACCAACATCACGTCCAAGAAACAAATTAGATGGAACCTGTTATAGTGTTGGGCTGCACTTCTCCTGTGGAGAGAGCTTTTTTGCTGGGTGAAAATATGCCTGTAGAATGTCTCTGTAGTTGTAATTCAGTTGAAATGTGGATCATCTGGAACAGGACTTCATTGTCACGGATTGCTCACCAGCAGATCTGCCAAGTGAGTTAATTAACAGGACACTTCTGAGTGTCAACTATTAAACTGATCAGTGAGTTTCTAAAAGTACAAAAGAAAATGTACTCAGCCCTTGCCAGATAGCCTTGTCCATGTCTGCTGCAAGTCGTAGAAAGTGGTAGTGACTGTCTGAAACATGAACCTGAGGTATCACAGGAGAACAGCGACAGAGCAACACAGAAGAATGGAGTAACGGGGTGGAGTGCACAAGGCATAGAGACCACAGTAGGAATCGGGTAAGGAGCAGAAGCTCCTGGAGGCGCCATTTGGACGTGGATCTTTCCTGAGGAATAAGTTGTACCTGCATTATCAGAGAGAAGGAAGCCAGGGGTGGGAACAGTTCTTTGCTGGAGGAAGGAATTCTTTTGTTGCCTTTTTCTTAGGGTAGGTTTTCCCCTAAAATGCTATCTGTGCTTTAAAAGTCCAAAATAGTATTTGGAACCCTCTGTCTTTGCATCTCATCTCCCAATTATACTGCCTCTCTGTTTATGCCATTACTTCTTAAAAGGGCATTTTCATAGTAATTTTAAAAGAAGCAGACCAATTTTGGGCCCAAATCAGCATGCCTCTTTTTTCTGAATGTCTGTGTTTCCTTACGGAATGAAGGTGGCTGATGGCACGAGAGGAGATGTGCATCGTCAGACATGCTCCTTTTCTTTATTCAGTCTCTAAGTATTTCCTGCTGGCTTCATTACTTCAGTTTTGGGCTTGTTTCAGTTGGCTAGCTCTTTCTAAATCATAATACATTCTATGTATACCAAATTAATACAATAGAGTTGAATTTTTTTTGGCTATTGAAAGAAACTTTCAAAAATGAAATGTTTTTGGCTAAAGGCTAGAATTTCAAAGGTTGGAAGACAAGAGTAACATCAGTCTAAATACCTAATTTCCGTTGATTCTGGATGTTTCTAAGAATGAAGACTGTAAACTACTGTAGACAGTGATTAAATAATTCTCACTGAAAGAAGGAAAAACAAAACATAAGTTCCAGAGGAGACTAGATGCTAAAATTGGTCTCCTGTGTCATAAGTTACTACATTCTAACATCATAGACTCATCTGCTGGGTATTTTGAAAGTCAGATATTTGTTGCAATTTAAGACTCTTTGTAAGACTTTTTTTCCTCTTATGAAGTTATGTTCATTCATTTTTAAGCAAAAATTAATTTATTGAGTCAGGCACTGTGCTAGACACTAACTTGGGGTAATTTAAATTTCACTTAACCTGTTTCTCGGGACCAGTGTCTCATTTTATCCTGTAGAACAGGAGCCAGCACACTTCTTGTATAAACGACCAAATAGTATATATTACTGGCTTTGAGGGCCACTTACAGTCTCTGTTGCATAGGTGTCTTTGTTTTTTTTTGTTTTTACAACACTTTAAACATGAGAAAACATTCTGTATTCTGCAGAAGAATACAGCCCTCTGTGAAACAAGAGGGCTTGGAAAGATAAGCAACAGGGCTGAAAAATATGGCTCATTCAGTCAGTGTTCCCACTGACAGTTCAGAGCGATTCCACGAGAGACCAGAGTTCTCACTCTTTTCATGTGCATGTGCATATAAATGTATGTAAACATATATTTATATGTTGGGTTTATATATATATATAGGCTACAGTTCTTATAGGTGGTTATAGTTCTTAAATTGTTGTGTACATTCATATGAATTAGAAGACTTTTGAGGCTCATTTTTTACAGGTACAGTGCTTTTAAAATTCTCCCCAACTCTTGGAATTTCCCTCTCACAGAAATTTTTGACCTAAAGATACAACTATGAGTTATACATGGAGTGAACTTTTGGTCTCAGTATTATTTCATTTATGAAAACAAACTTCATGCTGCCTTCTTGAAAGCCTTACAGTTGCCAGGGACTTGGGTGTGAAATGCACCCGTCTGCTTTTTCTTAACTGAGGGACAGTCTCAGTGCCAGTGGCCAAGCACAAATTCCTTTTCACACATAAACTGTAAAAGATGTGAAAAGGTGATTTCTGTTTGCAGAGCTTCGGATCTTTTCCTGTATCATTTTAAAATCCCTCTCACACATTTCACATTGACCCCTCTTCTTAAACATAGGCTGAGTCAACCTTTCTGGAACTGCATATTTTCAGTTTATTTTATTAAAAACCTTTTCACCCAAGTAACTTTGCACCACTTTTCAGTAGTAGGGCCTGAACATGTCTCTTTGCAGTTTAGGCTTTTTATCTACTTATTTACTGACCCTACCTTTGCTTGGTTTGGTTTTATTTAGGGGAGGATTAAACATATGCTTAACAAATCATTCTATAAAGTAGTTTGACTTACTGAAACAAACTCTACAGCCAGCCTCTGGGTCTCTCCAGTGTTGCTCTATATTTATACATCAGATGTTGCTCTTCAGAACCTCTTTGCCCCAGCCGCCTGATTTGGAATACCAATTCTACATTCATGCGAGGCCTTCCCTTAACTGGTGGAGACAAAAATGCTATTTCAGTGACTCTGTTTTAAAACATGTGCTGCTGTTTGTCTTGAAGAGAGAGTTTGCTCAGAATGCTGATTCTCCTCATGCAGATAGCTGTATTAGCAGAATTCCATTCAGAAAAGCATATAGATGCTAATTAAATTATAAGGAGGAATTCAGGATTGTATTTAATTCTGACCCCTTCCCATTCTATTTGTTCTAAATAAACACCATTAGTGAAAGAACAAATACAAAGCATGCTTTCCAGAGTATTTTTGTTTAAATGATCACAAATTTTTAAAATGAAAGCATTATGTGTTCAAAGTAGATATTACATAAAAGAGCAGAAAAGGACAGTTGCTAAGGCTAGGACCATGTTAATTTTAGAAGTCTGTGGTCCATAGACTTTGAAAATTATACCTATCTAGGAAAGCAATGTAGTTAGAGTTTTTGGTGTCTTTTGAAAAACAGGTGAGTAGCTAGGTCTCCTTTGTCAGTAGGAGCATCTGTTTGCATAAAACATCCCTCAGGTCATTAAGAGTCTATTCTGTTAGTTTAAACCTTCCCCCATTCATAGCAGTCACACACCAATGAATAAGGCCATTTTAAAAAAAAAAGTCTTCTTTTGAAATCTGCCCCCAAAATGCAATATATTTTTGTTTTTCTATTTTTTCAGACTTGCTGTAAGAATTTAGCCCCTAATACTCTCAGAAATACCAGCTCCCCGTGCCCACAGCTTGGTAAAGCCATGTTGCCTCCTGACAAATGGCAAGGCTCACTAGCCTTGTGCTGCCTTAAAATAAATGTGCTGCAAATGCCAGGAAGGGATCTTGTGATCCTTGCTTCTAAGCTGGTAAACTTTGCCAAGCAGGCAATTGTTTCTCTTTCCATTTTATAAGAAAAGAGATTTTTCTACCCTCTCGTGATAACTTCTCTTGGAAGAACTGAACGAGGCCGGTTTAGTATGTTATCCACACAAAAAGGAAGGACTTAAGGAAAACGAAAATCATTGAAAGAATAAGCCTTCTGTGAACACAAGGCCTCGCCACTCTTTAAAAACAAAGCTATTCTAATGACAGCGCACAAAGGATTACCTTCTTAGAAGCTTCTCAACCAAAACCAGCTTCGAAAACATTAAGAGACAGCATGGCTGTCTCGCTTGTCTGTGAGCCCTGTTCCAGAACAAGCTGGGCTCAGGTAATGGCTTTCTATTGTTTGTAAAAGAAAAGGCAGGAAAAGTACACAGCCTTGTCCAAGTTTCTATTCTATAAACTGAAAATAGAAATTTTCCTTGTGAACAGTTTAAATGTGAGGACGTCTCAATGTATAATAAAATGAGTTGGAAATGTTTTTAAGATGAAAGATCACAATAACATTGGCCTGCATCCTCATAACTGGTATTTGGGGGCATAGTTTAATGTATTTTTAGACCTCCAAGTGACTTCCTCAGCAAAGTTAATTTTTTGTGCCAAATGTCATTTTGTTCAATGTAGAAAAAGCTGTTCTCCTATCTGTTACCACCTACTTTTTGATACATTCCTGAATCTGGAGAATGAATAAAAGGTAGTCATGAGATGTGCTGATACTGGAATTAAACTAAAGACCTCACCTGGGTTCAGGACATGGCTGTTAATGACACCATCCCAGACAGTTTTACATGCATCACTTGACTCCCTCAGCTGTAGTAGCTCTTCAGAGACACGGGGCATAAAATGAAACCATACTTTTTCAGGGTTAGAACTCAAATATAACTTGGGTCTTAATAGATTTTCGACATTTTCCAACAGAAAATGGGGAATTTGGGGAATTTTGGGGAAAAAAATGACATAAATATTTTCCTGGTCACTTTGGGAATAACCCAAACTCCGGTTTTACATTTTACCTCACAAAATTCAGTCAGTCTTTGTGTGTGTGTGTGTGCCTGCGTGCGCACACAGTGTATTATGTACACAGGCCAAACTAAGAAAAGGAGGAGGTACACGGTTGCTCATTTGCACGTTTTGGTGTCTGGAACCCTTGATTTATTTGAGGCTGATGTCCTGTTCCCTCCTTCTTAGTAGTGCCAAATCCATATCCTTTCCCCTTCCAGCCCTTGCACCAGTGGAGTGGTGATTGCAGCAAATCGAGAGGCTTTGTTTCCTGCTCAGCCCTCTTGCTGCCCCCCCCCGCCATGCCCGCGTCGTGTCAGGGGTGACTGTGTACCTGTTCTGACTCTCGCCCCTCCTTTACTTCAGTATTCATGAGAATTGTCTCCTTCTGGGATGCCCTTACCTTTTCCTAATCACTTGTGTGACTCAAATAGAATTATTCAGCAGCTCTTCTAAAGAAGTACCTTATACACTTGATTAAAAGCCCAAAGAGGATTCAGTGAATTTTTTTTCTCCTGCTTGAGCAGCATCTGCCAATTTCCCTGATTTTCCTGCTAATTATCTTCATATTAGCCAGAATTCATTTAACATGTTATGGCTCGAGTAAGACATAGCACTGGCTGAGGAAATAGTGGATATAGAGTTCAAGGTTTATACAATTTGCTTGAATAGAGTGTATGTCCTCCATCTACATTCTTATTTAGAAGTGGGCTTTTGTTTTTAGAACAAGGCACATCTAAATCTGAACTCTGCTGAGTTCTCTTCCTGCTTCTGCTGGGGTTCCATGCCTACGATATGGCATGGCTGATTCTCTCCAGTCCTTCCACTTTCCCTTCTCTAGAATTACATGGGCTTAAGAGCTTGACCTTCAGGTTCAGACAGTAAGTTCATATTCTGGCTCTGCCACTTGATAACTGAGTGTCTGAGAGTGAGTTTGCTTAACTTTCTTAAGCCCTAGTTTCCTCACCTATAAAATAGGATAATATCTATCCAATAAGATTGATATTAATCATAACATATGTAAAGTGTACCTGGAACGTAATAAGCACTCAATAAATGGCAGAGATTGTTATTATTATGATTATTATTGATGAAATTAAAATTGTTTTTGCACTTTTCAGAGTATCGGTAGAGTCACATTTTTGAAGTGCATTTGTATAAATAGAGAAAGTAACAGAGTGCACAAATCTCCATTATTCAGTGTTTAAAGAGAAACCAAAATCTGCAGCATTTCTAGCACCAGTTAGCTTTCTTTGGGTGTTCCAGTCCAGATTTATTAACCATGCTGATTTCAAGAATTGCACAGTGATGAACACAAACATAAATTCACATACACTAGTCAGCTTATATGTATATAGTGTTTATTACATTTTAGAATATGGTATAATAAATTATAGGTAGATGAAAATGGATCCATTAGACTAAAGGAGAGATTTCTCCAAAACACAAATGTTATAATTTTGCAAGTATCTACCATTGTGGGGTAAGTGGGTTAGCCAGTGATTTGGATTTGGGGCAGTATTTTTATGAGACCATTACTGAACCTTTAAAAATGTTGTTGAATCCCCGGTTATTATCTTATAGAGAAATGCTTCAAAGATTGAGGGTGGAACGAGTTTTAACTAACAAAATACAAAATCTAATTTGTGGGAATATGTGAAAATTATAAAATTTATGAGATAAAATTAAATCACTCAGGCCCATCGGTTTCATAAAATTTTAAGTCTGGCTATTGATGTCCTAATTTCTAAACCAGGTTTTTTCTTTATGAAAAAGAACATAAAAAGTATATAATATATGGAAGAAGTCCTGTGTATGAATATATATGTTTTGCCCAAGTTTCTACAGATGGAGTTGGTTGTATCTGGTAATTGGATACAATTAAATGTTAAAGTTTCAGTAATATACCAAAAATATAAAGTACAAGAATAAAAATTCCATTTTCTTTTTGTTCCAGGTTCTCTGGGAGATGCTAACAAGGGAGGTCCCCTTTAAAGGTTTGGAAGGATTACAAGTAGCTTGGCTTGTAGTGGAAAAAAACGAGGTAAGACTACATTTCTCCATTCAGGTACATAGATCAGAAAACAGTATTGGGGTTTTGCAAAAGACTTTTTCATCTTCTTCAAATTGAAAGTAAGTTCACGCTTATGGAAAGATTAGCAGTAGGAGCTAACACAAAGGGTCAAAGTGATGTTATTCCTCATGAATGGACCCTTTACATCTAATTGTTGCAGCTTCACGTCGTGATGCTGTAGATCAAAAATTGTACAAGTACTGTACTAGTTTCTCAGTCTCAATTGTAAAACCTAGGGGTTTGTTCTTAGTGATGAAAGAAGCCATTGCGTCCAAGGTAGGGGAACAGTTTAACTCCATCTCCTGCGTTTAGGACATCTTTTTTACTGGCCGGGAGTTGATATATCTGTAAGAGACCTTCAGCTACTTCAACTTACCTCTCCCAGCAGGAGTCACTATAGTACAAGAAACTGTCGCTTAGATGAGAATTTCAAAAATAAAAGAAGAAAAAATAGTTTCAAAAAAGGGAAAAATTACAGTTTTGCCACCTACGTTGAACACTACATTGAAGATGAGCTCCTCACTGGAATTGGCGAGGCAGTGGCATAACTGTTCGCTTCTTCATGCAGAGCCTTTCCATTTCAAAAGAACTTCAGTGGTGTAAACACCGTTTGTGCTGTGTCCCCAGCCTCGCTTCTCTTCTTCCCACAAATTGAGGCTTTCAGTTAGTTGGACCTATGAGCCTACATCAGAGAACATGGTACATTCATATCAAAGAGAGCAACTACATTTTGAAAGGTTTAAAATTGTGACTGAAATGCACAGCCATGGAAATTCTCAGCATACGGATGAAGCATCCAATATCAAGATATTATGAGAACTTAGATTATGTAATGGAAGCACGCAGTTGTCTTTGCAATGCAAAACAACTTTATTTTATAAAGCTTCTTCATTTCCAAATCTTATCTGTGCCCTCCATAGAGGGTAAGAGTGCAACCTTAGGGTAAAATAATTTGTAAAAAAGTGAATATATAAAGATATTCCCTTTTTAATGCCCTAAAAGAATTAGATTGATCTGCTCCTCATGTCAGTGTAGGAACAAACCAAATTAATCAAAAAGCTGCTATTGTCTAGGAGAAACCAAGTTTCCATATTTTAGATCACATAATCCAGGATACCTGAAAATTTGTCCTCCTGATACATTAGCGATGGATGAAATGTTGATGATAGCTGAACTTGATGGGAAAGAGCTGCCAATTTAAGAAAAGGAGCTATGTGCAAGAATCTGCCCTACTCATTGTTTCACAGAAGCTGTTCTGTTTTAATTAAACGTGGTAGTCGTTCTTAGTGTGCTATTAAATAAGATTTCACACACAGCGTAACTGATACTTTCTTAATATGAGGACCCACTTGTTTCTGTTCTGGTTTTTTTTTTACCAGTGAGCGGATTAGATGTCTTGTTCTGGGTTTACAGATGAAAGTGAAGAAAATTATTGACCTTGTGTTGACTCAGGAGCAGAACACTCAGTGTAATCTTTTCCCTCTACACTGTTCTGAGATAAACTAGGAGAAAGTTTTTTGTTTTTTTAAAGCTAACTGGACCCTCTAAGTATGTATAAGACAGAAAAATATTTTTAAAAAATAATTTATCTAAAGTTTGGCAGAATAGATGTAAATCTAAAGCATTTTTTAAAATATTGGAGTATCTGTCAAGGATTTTTAAAGCTGAAGAAAAAAATAAATTTAGGCCGGGCGCAGTGGCTCATGCCTCTAGTCCAGTCCTAGCACTCTGGGAAACCGAGGTGGGAGGATCACTTGAGCTCAGGAGTTTGAGACCAGCCTGAGCAAGAGCAAAACCCCGTCTCTACTAAAAATAGAAAAATTAGCCAGGCCTGGTGGCAGGAACCTGTAGTCCTAAACTACCCAGGAGGCTGAGGCAGGAGGATGGCTTGAGCCCAGGAGTTTGAGGTTGCAGTGAGTTACAATGACATACTACTGCACTCTACCTGGGGCAATCAGGTGAGACTCAGTCTCAAAAAAAAAAAGAAAGAAAGAAAGAAAATTAGAAGCTCCTGGATATTTGACTTGAGGGTTGGGAATTACCCATGAATAACCTTCAGAACCTCTTCAGCATTGTACATGAGGAATCGTGTTCTCCCCAGAGATCACATCCAGTAGAATTTACTGTTTTATTCATGGTGTCCTGATGATCAGCTAATAACTGATGACTGCTCAAATACCTCTCATACTGTATTTATTAAACATAATACTACTAAGTTGAAAGAAACCCACATGGTGAAATAAATTTTCTCAACTTTGTAATGGACTTAAGTAAAACTGGGTATTAGAAGGATATTTATCTGCTGTTCTTATTCTGCACAAAATTTGTCAAAAATATGGAAATTAAGTTTAAATGCAATTTTCAGTGTCATTATTCAAGAAGGTATCTTCATTTTTACCTCATAAATGGAGGCACTCATTTCCAAAACAAATTCTGTTGGCGTAGCATTAAAGTAATTCCCAAGGTTTTATTTCATTTCATAATAAAATCGAGACTTTAACCTAAATATGATTTATACAATCCTTTCAACTTCTAATTATTTTATTTATTTTTACTGTTGAATATCTTGGGTTAAAAGGAAAATGCCATATTTTTAACAAGCCTCATTTAAATAAAGAATGATGTGTCTAAACTTTCAGGGACTCATTTTGAATGTGATCTAGTCACCCTATAACGTTTATATCCAAGTATTAGGGTTGCCTTTTAACTTTTTATTTTGAAGTAATTATAGACTCATAGAAATTTGCAAAAATATTACAATGAATTCTGTGTATACTTCACCTAGCTTCCCCCACTGGTGACATCTTACATATCTGTAGTATATACTGTCAAGACCAGGGAATTAAGATTGATACATTACTAGACAATAGACCTTACTCACTTTCACCATTTAGGATCGCTTTTTGCATCTATAGGAAAAGCAATACTTTCTAAAAATATATCTGAAGATCTTTGTTTCTAAACCCTTAATAATGAAATAAGGCCTTTAGGCAATCATTTTTCTAATTTTAAATCTTGTTAAAACTAGATTCATAAAGCACTGCTAAATACAAAGTAAACAATGAACCTTTATAGAAGGCATGAAATTAAGAGGGCATTACTAGTAAATTTTTTAAATGTAACAGATATGTATATTTGCTTTTGTCATTTCCATGGAACTCAAATCAGTAGTCATTCAGAATGTTCTGGCAGCATAATTTCTATTTATATAAATATTTAGATTCTTATATATAATGCGTTTTCTTCTAAGTAGCAAAACTATTTGATTAACATAAAAATCTTCGTAAAACTCAATCTGCTCTTGACTATACTTCAGAAAAAAAACTTGACAAAAAAATCACTTTTATATCTTATGCAGAAAATGGTACAGAAATGAATATGGTCTTTACAAAATGTCATATATACCTAATCTAGTGATTGGGAAACATTTTAATTCGAAACTTTTATTTTAAAATATTTAAGTTTTAAGTAGTGTTGCAAACCTGGTGCTAAGATCTGGTTATTTCAGAATGTTTTAATGCATT
Source organism: Propithecus coquereli (assembly GCF_000956105.1). Lineage (NCBI taxonomy): Eukaryota > Metazoa > Chordata > Mammalia > Primates > Indriidae > Propithecus > Propithecus coquereli. The sequence goes on from NW_012149063.1 coordinate 6,053,191, forward strand.
AGGAATGCCCACAGTTATATAATCAGGACTTAAATACTTTGGATTCTATTTTAAAGTACTTTTTAATGCACCAAAATAATCCATTACATAAAAGTGTCTGAGTGCAGATTTACCTGATATTTGACCATGTCATATTATTTAAAATAATTGTGTCTCCTTGTGTAACGTCTCAGATGTGATATCTAAACAGTTTTTCAGTAAGAAAAGATGACAGAAATGATCAACATCCATATTCAGCCAGTCCACATTTTAGTTATTAGAAAAATGTTGGGACAAAGTTATATTGAAAAATGTTACCCTTTACAAAAACTTATTATTTTTAGTTACACATGGAATATATTCAGTTGCATAATCGCAATTATAATCTGTTTTTATTAGTTCCTACCTCCTCATCATTTTATATTAAAAAAAGAGGAAAACACCTGAATTTTCATTTGACCTTGATCAAAAGGTTTGCAATTCACATTACAGTAAAATAATAGCACAGTTTAATATATCTTGTTCTATTCTGTGCAATCACAAGACTAGAAGTTAAAAGTACTTCGCATAGCCTTTAATTTGGAGAGAGTTGTTTTGTTTTTAACTTTATCTTGTTTTGATTTTAAGATTATCTGTAATTCCAAGATTGTCAGTTTTCTTGCCAAGGCAACTATTTTTTAGTTTCACACATAGCCTCCCCAAATCCAACTAATTCAGTTTTAAGTTTTTTATTTGTAAAACTTCTTCGGCAGACAATACTGTGGAATGAATCTCAGTACTTCTTAGTACCAGCAGTTCTCAACTCCATCACACCCAGTGCTCTTTTTATAACAACCGTGTTAATGTTCCCCACTCCCCTGAAATGAAATTCAGAGGTAACAAAATGCACCTACACATATATTTTAAGTCAGTACAATGCTCTAACTGCAATATAAAAGAGAAATAAATGAAATATGCATTGCAATGTACAAATGTTCAGGCATGACCACACTAGAGAAGATAGTGGAGCAGTTTTAGGTGCTCACATCCATGAATAAGTAAAATTCAGCAGCTGCAAATGTAGCCTGCAAGAGTTGGGTTGTATTAAGGACTCCAATACCAGGAGCAGCACTGTTGTCAGGTGACATCTTTCAACAATTTTGGTAAAGTTATAAATAATGCAAAAATCAATCTGCCTTTGATTTATTCTATTTGGTAGTTGCATTCTTGGAAAACTTAGTGTATTTTGAAACTGTTCAAAAAATATTGTATTTATTTGTAAATTAAAGTTAGATTCTAGGCCCAGAAATGATAAACCTCATTGTTTGCTTGCTTTACTTACTTGAATGCACATGGGACATTTGAAATTTGGTACAAGAGAGTTCTTGATCACATAGGACTTTATGGTATAATGAACTATGTCTAGCATTCCTGACCTGCTCCCGTTAAAGGTCAGTTGCAACCCTCCAGTCTCTAAAACAAACAATTGCTTCTGCAGAATAGGGGCATCACATGTTCTATAGAACCACTACTGTAGAATGTAACAGGACCAATCCTCACATTGTAATTTGTGTTGTATTAGATCCTTACGATATATGGATTTGACCAAAACAAAGCTGTAATAAGTCATACTTTCAGAATATCTTATTTGCCAGTAAAGTAATGCACAGTTCTTTAAAATTATCTCTGTGATCCTCTGTGCTAAAGGTGTTTTCAGAGTTGTACACCTACTGCCAAAGCTAAACTGGTTTCCTAGTTACCTGGCCTAGGTACATGTATTTTTTTTTTTTACATGTATTATAAGTTGCCTATGAAAGTATAGTGACTTGTGGTTTTAGATTTAGTGTGTAAGTTCCAACTTGCCCCTCTCTTACTGTAGTTTCTTTTAGACTTGATTTTATGTTTTATTGCATATGTTGTGCTGAACCTCACTCTCCATCCACTACATTTCCTCTTTGGAGAAAAAATATGAGTCTTTAGAGATCAGGTATCATGAATCTAAACATAAATGGTCACCTGTCACATATTAACACATTAACTGCCATGTGAGTTGTATTTAACTCATGCTAGTTTTGAGCCCGGGGCCTCGTGAAGCATATGTAACTACACCTCTCTGAGACCTTGGAAGCCGTGTGAACTATTTTTCAAATTGCATACAACTCATGCACAGAAAACAATAAAAAATAACAAATTTTTCATTAAGTTAGAAAAGGTTGTTTTGGTTTTGAAGTTTTTATTCTATTTTTGTAATAAAACACTGTGGCCCCAAGGAAAACAATTTTTTTCTTAGTGTGGTAGTCAATGTGTTAATCAATGGAAGCTTTAAATTTCATGTCTTGCTTATGCTCTTAAATTAACTTTTATGACCCTTCAAATAGTATTTGCTTGCTTAATGAATAAATCCCTGTGTTTTATTTTGTTTTGCTTTCCCTGTCTCTGTTGTAGAGATTAACCATTCCAAGCAGTTGCCCCAGAAGTTTTGCTGAACTGTTACATCAGTGCTGGGAAGCTGATGCCAAGGTATATGCATATTTTGTTGTTGTCGTTATTGTGAATTCTGAATTTCACTTTGGCTTTGAGTTTTTAAAACTTGGGGCAATAAAATCCATTATAAAGCAAAGCTGGATTGATGTTCCTGCGAGCCCTAGATTGTTAAGGTTTTCTTTTGATGTCTGCTTATCTTGACCTCTATACACTCATTAACTCTTACAGTATTATTTGACATTCTTGACTCAGTAGAAATAATTTTATCCTTTTTCAATCTTTAATAATAACTGTAGCACATTTATGTTATAAAATGGCTAACACATAATACAATATGCCAGGTACTGTTCCAAGTGCTTTATGTATATTAACTCATTTATTCCTCAGAATATCTCTATGAAATAGGTAATACTATTATCCTCATTTTACAGATGAAGAACCAAGGCACGTAGAGCTTAGGGAATGAGCTGAGGGCCACATAGCACTTCTGGGGAATCTTGATATGTGCTCCCTGTCCAGTTTCACTGATTTTTTTTTTTTTTTTTTTTTTTTTTTTGAGACAGAGTCTGGCTCTGTTGCCCTGGCTAGAGTGCTGTGGTGTCAGCCTAGCTCACAGCAACCTCAGACTCCTGGGCTCAAGCGATCCTCCTGCCTCAGCCTCCTGAGTAGCTGGGACTAAAGGCATGCGCCACCATGCCTGGCTAATTTTTTCTATATATATTTTTTTACTTGTCCAGATAATTTCTTTGTATTTTTAGTAGAGACGGGGTCTTGCTCTTGCTCAGGCTGGTCTTGAACTCCTGACCTTGAGCGATCCACCTGCCTTGGCCTACCAGAGAGCTAGGATTACAGGCATGAGCCACCGCGCCCGGCCTCTCACTGATGTTTTTGAGCTGTCACAACAGAGTTGGAGAAATTCCCCAACTTAGGCTTTCATGTGGTTATCACATTTGAGCATGAATGGCCCATTTCCTTTCCCTGCAAAGATCATTCTAAAAACAGACTCTTGCATACATACGGAAATGTTTACGGAAATGTTTACAGATAAAACGATAGACTGGTCTTGGATTTGCTTCAAAATAAAGTGAAGGGAAATGGATGATGGTATAGATTAAATAACATAGGCCATGATAATTTTTGAAGCTGAGAGATAAGTATGTGGAGTTTCATTATACTGTTCTCTCTACTTTTGTGTATGTTTGGAATTTTCCATAATAAAAAGTTAAAAAATAAAAAAGATTCTCACAGATTAAACATTAGAGTAAGAGAGCACTTGCACTCAAAAAAGGAACAAGAATTTTATAGTTCGTATTTGTCCAGTTTTTCATAGAAAAAGAGGTGTTACAACTTACCTTTTAAATAGAGACCTAAAAAAGAAGTATTAAAGAATAGAATTTCTTCCTTAATTTAAACCCAATTAAATCCAATCCAACCCCTGAGAAGAATGAATGATGATAACATACAGTCTGTTCTTCTACAACATGTTTCTTTGCTGGGAATAACTCAGAAACAATTGGTGAGTGTGAGGACTATGTTAGTAAAACACAGAACTCATGTTGCTTCATACATAATGTTTCCCAGCGCATTATTCTGCACTGAGTATAAAGTTTAATGATGCAGCCAGCAAGGCAGCTAGGGACCCAGTGCTGTGAAGTCCGAACTCCATGTGTTCCCTCTTGGCTTGGCTTGGCTTGGCGTAGAGGGGCTTGTTGGAGGTCCTCCCTAGCTGTGTGCATTTTGCCTTTGCCCTGAGAACCAGCAGCCTTAATCTTTGCTTTCATTCCTATTCTTCAAACTTCCTTCACCCTTTTTAAAAGTAGAGTCCTATATTCACTTAGTATTATTTTTGTTAAAGAATTTAACGTTTTTTAACTGTGTTAGTATTTTTACTTAGGATCGTTATTCTTTCTACTAGTATTCCGTGACAAAGCTGCATGAGTTTTGAGTGGTCTGCCCTATCCCTGTTTAGGCCCTATTGTTTTTAGCATGTGATTTTGCAGAATGTGGGGATTTTTATTGCTGGCACTTTGCAATTAATCCAGTAGAAATTATAAACAGGTATTTGCAAGCTTGCTTTAAAACGCTTATTTTACACTGTTAAAATGGTATCATACTACCCTTTCCCTACTCTTTCTACCAGTTATATGTCCATTGTGATATGTAAGTAATTTTGGTGTACTTTTCTTTCTGATACTTAAATGGAAGTTTTGCCTGAAATTATTTGCATTGAATTAGATTATTGCACCTGGTTGCTATAATTGTAGTTATATTTCAGTATGCAACGCAGCTTTTGAGTTACTTAATTGGAAACTCAATATTACATTAATTAAAATTTTAAGAATATACATTGATAGTACATTGATTAAATGATAGTATAAATATCTTACACAATAAGGACATTGAGTCCAGTGTTGAAGCCATGAAGTCGGCATGTCTTGAACACGTAGACTAACCCTTCTTTAGGACCAAAGCAATCTTGTGTTCCAGCCATGTGAAGTATAAAGAAAGTTAAAGATTGATTTTTATTTTCTAAATTCATGACTTTTTTTCTGATAAAACAGCTACTATCCCCGGTATTTGAGTTAATTGAACATCTGGCCGCAGCCCACGTTTCCAACTCTCACTGCTAATCTCTAGACACACCTCATGTACCTTCATTCCCGGGACATGCTCTCTTCGTTCTTTTCTTTCTCCCCTGAATACTTCATCACCAAGCCTTTCCTGGTTATTCTGTTTACCCCAGCCCAGGCTTAGTACTCCTTTCCCTAAACCACAGTCTGGGCTACTGCCTTACCTTGTACTATTATATTTTTAAAATATCTTTTCTTCCTAAAGGGATCGCAAGCTCTACGAGGGAATAGGGCTAGTTTTTATGTCTGTTTCCCTATTGTACTTTACATCAGTTTAGTAGTTTAGTAGGCCCAATTTTGTTGCCAGACCACAGTAAATGTCCTAAGAGGCACATTTTAGTTTTCTGGCTAGAAATATGTAGCAATTCAACCAGAAGTTGCTACCTGTCCTATGTATGTATGTAGAACAATAGTTGGTTAAATTAGTTTAATATTTTTTTTTCAGTCCTTACACTGTAGAGTATTAACACCTAGATTAAAATATTCAGCTCAACTATAGGACTGGCATTCTTTTTTTCTTTTTTTTTTTTTTTTGAGACAGAGTCTCACTCTGTTGCCCTGGCTAGAGTGAGTGCCGTGGCGTTAGCCTCGCTCACAGCAACCTCAAACTCCTGGGCTCAAGCGATCCTCCTGCCTCAGCCTCCCAAGTAGCTGGGACTATAGGCATGTGCCACCATGCCTGGCTAATCTTTTTCTATATATTTTTAGTTGTCCGATTAATTTCTTTCTATTTTTAGTAGAGACGGGGTCTCGCTCTTGCTCAGGCTGGTCTCGAACTCCTGACCTCAAACAATCCACCCGCCTCGGCCTCCCAGAGTGCTAGGATTACAGGCGTGAGCCACCGCGCCTGGCCTAGGACTGGCATTCTTTTGCAATGAGAATGGGGAGATGTATACAGCAGAAAGCTGGTATTAGGTAAACGTCAGGTCATTCTCGTGGCTTACATCAGGTGCTCAAAATATTTTATGGAAGAGAAGGAAGAAAAGAAAAGTGGGTATTGGTTCAAGTCCTAAAATGACATTTCTAAATAAGGAAAAAATAATAGTTAAAGCCATGAGTTTGATAGGAAGTAATATCTTACCCTTATGTGATAAAAGATGTTGAAGAATTTAAGAGCAGAACTCTTGGTTCCATAACTTTCTTCCTGTGTGATGCTAGGCAGTTCATACTTTTCTGAGATAGTTATCTTTACCTGTATAATGAAGATAACAGATAAGGGAAAAATATTTAGAGATGCTTAATAAATGGTCCTAGTTATGATTTTTTTTTTTTACATAAACAAAGCCTGTATCATACCTAAAAAGAACCTAAGCCCCTTCAGAGGCACTTATGTAAGATCCTAGACCAAATGGTATCTTCTGTAACCAGAATACACATAAAATATTATTACCACAAAATTCTTCATTGTTGTTTCAAGTGTTCACTTTGATCATTTCTATCCAAGAGTAGACCCTAACTATAAAATTAAGATTTTTTTCTAGGATGCTTGTCATCCAGTTACAAAAGAATTGCACGTTATTTCAAGAATGATTAAATGTAGGGGAAAATATTATTTTTAAAAAATTCATTAGCTCCTCCTCCTTTTCCTTGCAAAATGAAAATTTTTTATGTATTATATAATTAGTTCCTGTACAAACAATTAAAACATTTTTCTTTTAAAACCTGACACATTATGAGAGAAATTAAGATGAGAACAAAACTGAAGAAGATAAACTAAAGAAGATAAACAGAATATTTTTCAAGCTTCCTACTTAAGGCATTTTCTTCTTTGTTTATTATAAGGCTTAATGTACATCAGTAACATTTAGCTACTTATGCCCTCTTCTTAAAACATACACACACGTGTGCACGTGCACTTGAAAGAGAACAGTGATGACAGAACTCAGTGAGTATTCCAGTTTTAGATTTCTGAGAAGTGGAAAAATTGCTTTTCTTAATAACATAAGAAGCACTCAAGTCCTGAGAGCAAGCCACCCCAACATTGTTCCTTCTTGTTTTTGTGCTGCTAAATTAAAATGCATGTTTTAATTGCTGCAACTATAATTTGTTGAGAAATGGTATAATTATGAGGCATGATGAAGAGAGAACGTGCATCATCCTTTTTATTATCTCTCTCCCCTTTTGTTTTAACCTTTTGTCTCAACCTTGGCTAGAGTCTAAAGAGATAGACTAGTGTAGTTACTGCTAGCTCAGGAAATACCTTTAACCACGGCTCATTTCTAGTAAACAACACCTTACAGTGTCCCAGCACTAAAGCTAGTTATAACATGAAGTAAATAATTGAGAATAGTGACGTTATGATGACTTTCTTTTTCTGATTGACTTATCTGGGAAATTTTATTAGTTCCAATAGATTGTGAGGTAGACTTTTCCCCCAACATTTTATTATAAAAATTTTCAAACATACAGAAAAGCTGATAGAATTTTACAGTGAACACTAGCATACGCACCATACAGACTCTACCTTTTATTTTTACCAGCTTTATCACATAGGTAGATTTTTAAAGGACTTTTTCCCTTTAGGAGTCCTTAATCATAACTAAAAGAGATTATTACTATTCTCCTTACCTAGAGAGAAACACTAATTATCCCAATCTTAGGCCACATAGTAGAAAAACAGTATCTGCATTTATCCTTATGAATGATTAATTGAAAATAAAGAATACAGTTCTCTAAACTTGAGTGGTCTGATGGTTGTAAAATAACTAAATCAGGACATTGTATCATGTTTTATTTTGTTGTGGTGGATTGAGTTTATCACTATGCTTGTGGACATCTACATTTTCTCTTAAAGAACTCCTTTCTTAAGTCCCAATAAGTGATTACTTATTTTCTCTTCTGCAGAAACGGCCATCATTCAAGCAAATCATTTCAATTCTGGAGTCTATGTCAAATGACACAAGCCTTCCTGACCAGTGTAACTCATTCCTGCACAACAAGGCAGAGTGGAGGTGGGTAGCCTGACACGAAGCCACAATTTCTCGCTTTGAAAGTCCATGACTAGTCTCAGTGAAGAAGAGAATAAGAGGCCTTGATGACAGTCCTGATGATTAAGCATAGCTTAGGAAAAAAACAGTTTTTAAAAGGATTTGGGAGATACAATATGTCCTTCATTTCATATGTAAGCAAAAAAGAATGTTTTTCTAAGCTTGTTGCCTTATTATATATCTCAGTATTTGGAAAGAAAATTGAAATCATATCTTCTGAGGCAAAAGATGGTTACCAGACATTTCTCTGTATACAGCTTCCTAACTTTAAGCTTTGGCTTCTGTCCAGTAAGAAATAAGAATGCTTGGCTGTGTGCTGTGGCTCACGCTTGTCATCCTAGCACTCTGGGAGGCCGAGGCAGAGGATTGCTTGAGGCCAGGAGTTCAAGACCAGCCTGAGCAAGAGCGAGACCCCATCTCTACTAAAAATAGAAAAATTAGCCGGGCCTGGTGACACGCACCTGTAGTCCCAGCTACTTGGGAGGCTGAGGCAGGAGGATCCCTTGAGCCCAGGAGTTTGAGGTTGCAGGGAGCTATGATGAGGCCACTGCTCTCTAGCCCTGGGCAACAGTCTCGCTCTGTCTCAAAAAAAAAAAAAAAAAAAAAAAAAAAAAAAAAAAAAAGCTGTTTGCCTTGAAATTTGCAGAGCACAGTAACTGCTATAAAAACACTTTTTTTTTTTTGAGACAGAGTCTCACTCTGTTGCCCGGGCTAGAGTGAGTGCTGTGGCGTCAGCCTAGCTCACCGCAACCTCACACTCCTGGGCTCAAGCGATCCTACTGCCTCAGCCTCCCGAATAGCTGGGACTACAGGCATGCGCCACCATGCCCGGCTAGTTTTTTCTATATATTTTTAGTTGTCCAATTAATTTCTTTCTCTTTTTTAGTAGAGACGGGGTCTCGCTCTTGCTCAGGCTGGTCTCGAACTCCTGAGCTCAAACGATCCGCCCGCCTCGGCCTCCCAGAGTGCTAGGATTACAGGCGTGAGCCACCGCGCCCGGCCTAAAAACACTTTTAAAAGAAAACTTTGGATGTTATAAATACTACTAAAATTTATTAAGTGTAAAACAAACTTAGTAATGAGAGAATTGTATGAGTGGAAAAGTAAGCCCAGGATGAAACATTTTAGCCAGGTCACCTGCTGCATGAATATAAATAGCATATTTGGGAGCTGACATTATTCCTGCCCTGACTCAGCAGAGACTGTAAGTAACTTCATCTCCCTTCCTGATAGCCATGGCGGTAACATGACGCCTTACGCCATCTGCTGATGCCAAACGAATACTGCATGCACTTTGAAAATGAACTGAGTTGTTTACTCCTATTATTAGACATTTCTTTGGGCTTTCTGTTTGATTGGTGTTTTACAATAACCTGATTTATTTTTATTCCTTTGAAGTATCTCTCTAGGGCCAGTGAGTTAAATGAATTTTTATTTAAGGACACAAAAGTTATACTGTGAGCTCACATCTAGGTATGAGGGACTTTTTTCTTAACAAAACATGTAAGTCATATTCATTTCGTACAGTAAGAGATCAGTGCACATTTAATCAGATCATACCCTTTAAAATCCATATATGAGTTCCCAATACTCTTAAGACAAAGACCAAAATATTTAAGAAGACTCATAAGACCCTCTGTACTCTGGCCTCAACAGCCCCATCTTAAGAACATCATTCTGCCCCTTAATTTCTGGCTTTTAATCCCTCAACAGATGCTTATTTTTCCCTTATTCAGGGTCTTTGCAAATGCAGTTTCTTCTCTCTAAAACTTATCCCGTTTTCAGCTGCACACCACCTCCGCCACCCGTACCCCACATTAGCTGCTATTGGCCATTCACATACCAGCTGAACAGTGTCTTCAGGGAAGTGTTTCCTGACCCCAGGCCAGATCAGGTTCCACTTTATGTGCTCTGAGAGCATCTCTTTCATAGCCTTTACTGCTATTGGAATTAATTCTGCAGGTATTCAATGTATGTCTCACAGGCTAAAATGTAAGAGGGACTGACAATCACTTCTGTTCATCATTGTACCCACGGCATCTAGAGTGTTCCTCGAACACAGCATTTGCTCAATAAATACTGGGGAAGGAAGGAAGAAAATACCATAGTGGTAATGTAAAAAGACATTATGGTATTAAACAAAAGAATATAAATATGTAGATTAATTTGTTTGCCATGACAAAAGTGCTTTTTGTATTTGTTCATTCATCATTCATTTGTTGAACTTCTGCTGGTGTGAAAACCACTGGTGCTGTTCTAGGTTTGGGCTGTAGCACAGAGCACAACAGTCCTGATGCACATGGAGCTCTTGGAGCTCTCCAGCAGGAGTGCCCAGTATTAAATCATTAAATATAAATATACAAAAAACTATCTCATTACTATTTTGATAAGTATATGACAGAAGTACTAAATGTATAATATAGAGCACGTAACTATGAAATCTAATGTAGTCTGAGGATATAATAAAAGGATTCCTAGGGGAAATGCTATTCGATCTATTGTCCAAGGGATTTGTAGGATTTTAATACTAATACCTTTGAGATGAGGAGTTTTTTAAAGCATGTCAACAAAATCAGAAAGCAGGTAGAAAGTTAGTTAAGTTTTCTATGTAAAAATTTAAAACCTCCATTTGGCCAAAAGTAATACCCATCATAAATAAATTTCCAAGACAAATGACATACGTTATAACTTTTCCCCCTATATGATAGAGCAACAGCTCTCAAACTTTTTGGTCTCAGGACTGCATTACACTCTTAAAAATTATTGAGGGCAACAAAAACTTTTATTTGAATGAGTTATATCTGTCAATATTTACCACATTCAAAATTAGCAGAGGAAAAATTTGAATATGTATTTATTGATTCATTTAAATAACAATAATCCTGCTTGTGCACTCAACCTACGGCACTATCAACATGTCATGAAGCCTCTGGAAGACTCTGTACATTTGTGAGAGAATGACAGTAGAATAGGCAAATCCTGTATTAGTGCTTTTCTGAAAAACAATTTATCCTCAAGAATCCTTTAAAAAGGTCTCGTGGGTCTCCAGATTACACATTGAATACTGCTGTGATAGAGTTTCTGTCTTTAAAGTAATATTTTCATTAAAATATTATACTAAAAGACATGAAAAGGCATGAAAGAAGAAATCAAATGACTAATAAACATATGAAAAATATTCAGCCTCACTTAGCAATCAAATAAGTATAAAGGAGCATAATTAATCAGATTGGTGAAAATATACATTATGAAAATATCCAAAGCTATAGGCTTTCTCATATATTCCTGGTGGGAAAATACTACCTTTATGGATGACAGTTTGGCAGTATAGATCAGATGCTCTAAAAATGTTCATATTCTTTTTCCTAGAGAGTCTACCATGACCAGTTTATTCGTAAGAAAATAAATGGGAGGGCTGTGCAAGAATGTATGGACACTTGTTCAGCAAAGCATCGTTGAAAAATGTAAAACTAGAGGTGGCATGAGTGCAATAAAAGGGAAATGGCTTTAAAAAATGCTGTCACCATACACAGAACAATCTGGAGCCACTTCAATAACACAGATCTGATAATGATTTAAAAACAGAGACTACAGGGTAGTTTCTTTAGAATAACCCATATTTTATGAAATATATATTTATGTGTATATGTACATCTACATAGAGAAAAGTATCATAAAGTGTTAGCACTGGGTAATGGGATTATGGAAGAATGTTTTCTATTTGTATATCTTTATTTTCTACTTTTACTACATTAAGCCTGGATTAGTTGAATGATAAATTTAATTTTTAAAATGCTCAAAGATAAAAAATGAGGGGAATAAAGTTGGTAATACAGGATGGAGGAAAAAGAGATAAAATACATTCATGTATTTTAGTAAAAGGCATACAGTAAACCACAGCTTGAGAAGCGGCAGAGCTGTTTTAACTGAACTTGGCAATTGGTTAAAAACATGAGGAATAATTATATTAATTATAATAATAATAAACACAGTTGTCATTTATTAGGTTCTTACCAGATGCTTGTACTTCATTTGGATTATCTTTTTGAATCCCCATAGCAACCCTAAATTATATCACAGATGCAAAAACTGAGGCCTAGGCATGTTGGGTAACTTGCCCGAGATCATACAGTACTGAGACGGAGCCAGCGCCAGAGCCCAGGTGGACTGTGACGCGGGCCTGCTCTGCGCACGCGCTGTGCACTGCTCTGCTAGACCTGTGGCCACCATCATGCTGTCTCCTCATTGGCGTGCAGTATACACTTGACTAGATTCCTTTTTAGCTAAGAGAAATATTACAAAGCATGATTGTTTCAGATTATCATTAAGACAAAAAGACTGTCTAACCCCGTATGCAAAGTGCTGAAAGGAATTATGTGTTTTTCTTAGATAATCTGGATATTCCAAAGGACAACACTACTGCTTTTCTTTCTCCCAACTTCTGTCTGGTGTCTGAAACCATGTGACTGGTGTTTTCGTAAATTAGAGTCACAGCGAAGTCTGACTCCAATACTGCTGTGATGTTTCTGGCAAATGATTGTTTTCTGGTAGAGCTTCCTCTACACATCAGCCAGATGGAATCTGTATTTTTAGAAAACTGAATAATTATTCTGAAAATTCTTTTTAAAACTAAATTATTAAAAACCACATAAACTATGTTATTTCCTTTGACCTAATAAGTGATAGGAAAGAATTCTAGTGTCAGGCCCATCCTTGTTCATCAGAACTTCAGCTTGTTTCTCTTCCTGTTGACTTGTTAGCAGTAATGACAATGAGCATTAAGAACAGAAAATGCATCATCCCTTTGATCATGTGTTCAATTTTCATCCACCCATGTGACTGCCTGCAGACCTGTGGTACTCTGCACCGAGTGAGCTATGCAGTGTTGCAATGAGCTTTCAGAGCTGTGTCTCTTGGCAAAGTACTTCTTTGGTTGTTTTTCCTCAGTGACCAAGTACTGTCACCATGACATGCCTTCTTAAAAACAAAAAAACAGAGATGAAAAAATGTAATCTTTGCAATTTGGATGTTAGCACAAATCATGTAATATATAACACTAAATTTAATACACGTATATTTATCATGTAATATATATGCCGTATCATTCTTTTTACCAATTGACCTTTTCTTTCAGAGTAAGTTTTTGTGTGACGAAAGAAGATAATTACAGTTTATTGCCTGTTTTTGGCATATGGAAAATCTATACTAGTTGAAATTGACCTTGTTGGATTTGGTTTAAGAGAAAACCATAATTTCCATCAACTAAGACACTGAAACTATATCTTTAGAATAGCAAGGTAATATAAATTCATTAACAAATGCATTTGATACAAAACAATGCACCAGCAAAAACAGCTAGGGCAGCGGCTGGCTGTGTTTGTGCCGTCTCTAGGCCGGGTTACATCTCACATATAACCTCAGTCTATTTCAGGTCCTGGGGTCAGGAGAGCAGTGTTGGAAAGCTGGGCCTGAGGAGACAATTTTGAAGATTTACTCACTGTTTGCTTCTGTGCCACAGCTTTCAGCTTATTTAACTGTTGATCTGTTTCCCAGAAGGGCTCACAATTGCAGTGGGCTCCCGGGGCTGGAACTTGAGATGAATCCTTGGCTTAAATTACAAGTGAAATAGAAGGTGTTGACCATTTACCCTGATCAAAAAGAACATCAGTGAGATCAGTCTTGCTGGCAGGAGCGTGGGGACTGACTTGGCAGAAGCGCTTGTGTAGACCACAGACCAGGCTGCTGCCAGCTGGCCTGTGGGCCTGCCCAGCTCTGCTGCCTCCTTGTCGCCTCTGACTCTCAGTGGTTGAAGATGGCTCGCTCTTTCCCTTTTTGTGACAAAAGTTTACCCTAAGGGTGTTTTTTCCCCTTCAATCCTCCATTGAAAATAAAAGCAAACATTTTTTGTTTATGTGAATGGGCATATTTTTGTCAGAAATATCAGGGATAAAATTTGGATTTTATCATAGTCATAATCCTGAAAGATAGCTGATTTAGTGCCTTTCTTTAGGGACTGTAACGTGACTTTACCTATATCCTTTAATGATTTTTTAAATGGCACCAGTAAAAGAGACAGAGCGTTGATATTTGTGGGCTGTGCAGCAGATGCTTTCTATGTTTAATTGTGACCGCCTGTGCTCTGAGGTGCTTTTCAGACAAGCAGAGAAGTGAAGTGTTGGACCCAAATCTAGACCCACCGCCATAGCTGTTCCCTGAGTTGGGTTTATCAGTTAATAGCTTGAATCTTTCTGTTTTCATTCATTTAGTTCTCATCTATAAGAGCACTGGAATAAGCTCTTCACTTATTCTGATTTTCCCCAGAAAGAAAAAGGCAGATTTTGATCACATGTGCTCATTAACTTACATGTGGAGACTTCTACCTTCCATACTCAAGGTCTGAACCGTGATTATGCAGTTGCAACACAGGTTTGTCTCGGGGGCACCTGGAAGCAGCTGCTGACAGCACTAAGCAACTATTCTACAGCAGTTACCTATTTCCAGGCCCTTCCTTCTTCCAGATTCTTCTCTCTGGTGCCTTCTCTAGCCTTGACTTCTCTCTCCCTCTCTCTCATTCTCTCATTACTGATACTCACAGACTCTTGAGAAGCTCAAGGGAAAGAACTTCCAGTTCTCAGAGCATAAATTTAGACTTAAACATTGTGACAACCCTGAAGGAGAAAAAAGTTTGTGCTGAGCCATCTCAGCTGTTTCGATTTCTGTGCAGGGCAGGTTTCTAGAACAGGGCTTATTGTTCCAAGTGGTGAGCTAGGTTGGCCTATAGAGACTAAGGAAAGAGTTCCCTTTAAAAATTATTAATATTAGAGTTAAAAAGAGCCTCAGAGTTAATCTAACCCAGGTTTTCCTATACTTGCCTGATTGTAAAAATTACTTGAGTCTTTTATTAAATAATGAAAATTGTTAGGCCCCACCCAGCCTTACTAAATCATGAGCTTCAAGGAAAGGTCCTAGGAATCTGTATTTTGTTGGTTTTTTGGTTCATTTGGTGTTGTTTCTTTTTTTTAACAAGCAGCCTAGGTAAGTGTTAAGATCAGGCAAGTTGGGGAGCCCTAATGTAATATAACCACCGCCCCTTACTACCAAGGAAACTGAGTCAGGTTAATCAATTGGTTGCTTGGGTTACTCAGCCAATGAGGAGTCTAAAGTATCATCTCAACCACTCACTGATAGTGTGATTTTGATCACCTAACCTGAGTATTGTTTTCCCATCTATAATGTTATATGTGATTAATACCTGTTTTGGGGGCTGTTATGGGAGTAAGATGAAATAATATATAATAGTGCTTTGTAAAGAGCTAGATGAATGTAAGTATTTATTACATGGCTGAACCCGGACAGGAGCTCCCATAGCTTATGCTGCACCCCGGTGGAATTTCAGTATTTTGTTGAAATATTTTGAGCTTATTTTTCCAACTAGAAACTACCTGTTGATTTTTAAGAATATGCAAGATTTCTTCTTCTCTTGTAGTTTCCTGATTGATCTAAAAGCACATGTGTTAGTCTTTTACTTTGATGAGCATTCTGATGCACCAGTAAGCGTTTGATATCTCGTAAGCTGGAGCTGGGTGTGGTGACTCTCACCTGTAGTCCCAGCTACTCGGGAGGCTGAGGCAGGAGGATTGATTGAGCCTGGGAGTTCCAGGCTGCAGTGAGCTGCGATCACCCCACTGCACTCCAGCCTGGGCTACAGAGCGAGACCCTATCTCTTTTTTTAAAAAAAAATTGCATGGTATCTGTTAAGTAAAGTTGAGACTTACATCAGCTATCCCTGTGCAGGTGTGAGATCGAGGCAACTCTGGAGAGGCTAAAGAAACTAGAGCGCGATCTCAGCTTTAAAGAGCAGGAGCTAAAAGAACGAGAAAGACGTTTAAAGATGTGGGAGCAAAAGCTGACAGAGCAGTCCAACACCCCGGTGAGTATCCTGCCCCTCGCCATCTTGCCGAGCGCAGCTCTTAGGAAGCGCGGCTGAGCACGCGGCCTGGCTGGCCTGGCCCCTCTTCCGCCTCCCACCGCCACCTCTTGGTGTCCTGCCTGCGCCTGTGCGTTAAGGGGCTGCATGTATTATCCAGTAGCGTTCGTATCTCATTTCAGTTAACAAAATGCCAGAAATTTAAATGAAAAGCTTATCCCATTTTTGGCTGTTTCCTTAAGAACTGTTATTCTGTCAGTGTGTTGGTGTATTAGAATAACAAAAATAAAATCCAATGTATTTTCACACCATCTGTCAGATCCCCAGAACATGCACCTCATTGCCGGTTAACTCTTCATGGCCCATGAGTAACTAATAAATGTAACACCAAGGCAGCTATCTGACTAAGAAAGTCTTCAGTTCATTCAGAACTTAACCACGTCGTCCTAAAGTAGACCTAACCTGACGACAAGCATTCACATTCCTTAGTCAGTTTAGTGTTGTGATCGTGGGCAGCAAAAGATTGGAAAAAGACTGCTGTCTCCAGTACTTACCACACCTAGGAAGTATCTTGTTTTTTCCCAAGTCTTATATTTAGAGGAATATAAAAATTCTTTTTAACAATTTAACTATTTATACACACCTTGAGCTTATATGCTGATATGATACATTACAGTCTAATCAAATTTCAGCATTTTTCCTTCTTTTAAACGACATACCATTTTCAGGAATTAAGTATAAATGAGTAATTGATTTTTCCAGAGTTTTTAATGGACAATATTTGTTCACTTAAAATCATAAATAATGGTAGATTAAAAGTAAACTTATATATTTTAAATTCATTTTTGATAGTTGCTATGGCAGTTATACCAAAAAAATACTTAAATGCCCTTCATTTTGTGATCTTCAAGAAGCTTTCGTATTTTTTAAAGCCTTAATCTCTGTTAAGCAGCAATGTCCAATTGCAAAGTATTTCCCAATGTCTAAACAATAAAATAGCTTGTCTCCTTTTCCAACGTGTGTGGAGAAGCAACGTGATATCCAAAAAAGGAAAATGCAATGAAGTTAAATGTTTATTATCAAATTTAACTTTTTTCAAAAATGACTTCAGTGATCCAGAGAATTCCAGAATAACAATGGAATTGCTATACACGAGACTATCATGGAACACTAAAATGGTATAAGTTCTGTGAATTTAACTTGGCTCTTAAGAAAGACAACCGGGGAAGTTTCCAGTTCTGCTTAACTTGGTACTATCAGACAGACTGGGAAGCGTCACCCTAGGAGTCTGCAGAGGAGCCCCACTTCTCCCTGAGCTGATGGGGCAGGAGCCGGAATGTGACCTTGTCCCCATAGAATAGCTTCTGAAGTCTGGGAGGTTTTTTTGTTTTGTTTTGCTTTTTAAATGCATTGAAATCTTAAGCAATAAAGCACCGCATGGCTTGACTCTTTCTATAAGTAGTATTTAAGAAAAAACTTTAAACTACCTATTAGAGTATGCTTTAGAACCTTTCTTTAGTTTATTGGCATCAGTTTTTCTAAGAAATTATGGGCTGCTTTGCACACGTTATTGCTATTAGTAACATAGTTGTGTAATAAATAATAGAACACTCTGAGTGCTCAGTAGGTTGTATGCTTACATTTTTAACTCCAGAAAACTTTCTTTACTGTAAAGGAGCTGACTGCTCTGAGAGCCACCATCTAACAATGGACAGCATAAAGCACAAACTCAATGAGACTTTCTTCCTTTTTTTCCTTATAAGGGATAAGTTTTCTTTCTTTACAGTACTTGCTTTTAATGTCTCTCTTGCTTAGAGCTGGTATTTCTGAAGGAAGGAAAGTTTGTGCTCAGATATTTTATAAGTAGGTGTTTTCTTTTATCCTCGCATCAATTTTTATTTGACTTTGAGATTTCTGAGAGAAAGATAAAATAAACCTTTTAAAAAGGAAGTAGCTGGAGGTTTTCTGTGTGTGGCCTCATCTTAATAATAAAAGTTTAACATTTATGTAACTTCATAAAAAATTATATTATTGAATTAATTTCAAGGACACTATTTTCTTTCCTAAAACTAAAACATTAAAGATAATTGGGAAGATGAATTCTTTATGTATAAACATGGAAATGTTTATTTTTTAATTATAGGTTAAGCTTGAGGTAAAAATTTTATTTCTTTGAAGAATACAGGCTTATTTGAGATTTGTTGAGATCTTTTGAGTCTAACCTAATGTAAAGAAGCACCCCTGAAATAATAAAACTGAGTAAGCAACAAAGAGTTCCTGAGAGTGTCTAACAATTGAAAACAAATTTGAAAAGCTAAAAAGCTAACAAGTTTGAGTGCAAGGGAAAATAATCTCCTGATTCCAGTGTCTAAGAATCTAAAGCAGTTTTTTCTTCCATGTAACTGGTACTTTTTGGTTGAATTATATGAAGTTAAAGTTAGTATTGAACTAACAACTCCAAGAGTCTTTTTCAATAGAGTGAGCTGCATCAACTTCAATTTAAAAATTAGAAATTGATCCTAAATATTAAGTACCTTTACACCCAGAATATAAAATCACCCCAGAGTTATATTATTTGTACATTGCTTATCATAAACTTACCCATGTTTAAACCACACCAAAAATACAAGCCTTAATTTCCTTATTTCTCAAAAGAAGAGGCAGTAACATTTTTCATATTCTAACAGTTTTACCCCTGAAATGAATATGACCAAACATTTGTAAGACTAGGTTGGCTGTTCAAAGTAATTACATAAGATAGAAAATAAATGTCAGTAACTACTGAGAAAAATCTTAGGAAAAAAGTTCTGTTAAAAGAAGGAAACTTGAATATTAGAGAATATAGGAAGATAACAATAAATTATTACTGCTTTCCTTTCTTCCCAGTTTTCACATGTGTTTATGTAGTTGTGTATAACTTAAATGTGAGAGGCAATCTAGAATTTGTTGACAAATGAATTGTTTAATAATTTGAATAAATAGTATTAAATCAGATCTGGCTGTAATAAATAATAAACAGAAGTAAGTGAATTTTAAACTCATTTTCAGTGTATAGTCAGACTACTAGTCTAGCTAAAACGGTAGTTAACAACCCATGTTTCCCTGGGACTGTATTGACTGCTGAACTGTTTTTGTGCTTCCTCTAAGCTTTTCTTCTTTGGTACATGGTTTCTTAATTTTTTATTTGAGATTTAATCTCTATTTAATTTCTTTTTTTTTTAATGGTTAACTAAATGTTTCTGTGTGAAAGTGAAATTGGGGGATAATTAAGAGATATCCTAAGAACTATTTTGTTTTAAGCAAAATGAGGGCTTAAAACTCGCAACTTCCTTTCCATTTGAAATTTGGCTTGCTATGGTGCTTTGCAAACTTCGGATTGTGATTTATTCTGTCATTCATAAATTATGGCAGATATGCTGAAGCCAAATCTGTCATTAAATAAATTCTCACATAATTCCCTACATTCATTTATTTCACTAATCATTTACCTCCTGTGTAGTACCAGCTAATTTTGTGGTGTCTATTTTCCTTATTTAAAATTGGTCCTAATTTCTCTTTTTACTTCTGTCCTTTCTTCCCTTTTGATAGCTTCTCTTGCCTCTTGCTGCAAGAATGTCTGAGGAGTCTTACTTTGAATCTAAAACAGAGGAGTCAAACAGTGCAGAGATGTCATGTCAGATCACAGCAGCAAGTAATGGGGAGGGCCATGGCATGAACCCAAGTCTACAGGCCATGATGCTGATGGGCTTTGGGGATATCTTCTCAATGAACAAAGCAGGAGCTGTGATGCATTCTGGGATGCAGATAAACATGCAAGCCAAGCAGAATTCTTCCAAAACCACATCTAAGAGAAGGGGGAAGAAAGTCAACATGGCCCTGGGGTTCAGTGATTTTGACTTGTCAGAAGGTGACGATGATGATGATGATGACGGTGAGGAGGAGGATAATGACATGGAGAGTAATAGTGAATGAATGCAGAAAGCAAAGTAATAAAATTGAAAATGTGTGCAAAAACAAAAGTAATTTGTTATTTCTGTCTGTACAAAAAGCCAGTAAGGAGGCAGAAACCAAGCACTACAGCTTTAGGCCAATCACATTTACAAGACAGTAATTTCTTTGTCAATTTTACTTTTGATTTATTTTGCTTACAGAAAAATGGGGGGAAAATTAAGCCAAAAAAGTGTATTTACAAATCAGCAAATGTGGTGCCTGATTATAGAAATTTGTGATTCTATATACAATATTGTATTTTTTAACTAATGACATTCTGGCTTTTTCTTTTTTATAGTTTGTATTGGACTTTGTTTCATTTCCTTTATTCAGTTGGTTAAGAAAACTTACATTTTGAACAAGCACTCTTAATTCCTAACTCTTTGACACTTGATTCTTCTGTAACATACATTTCTTTTCCTTATGGCAATACATTGTAATGTCAGAAATGAGTGATACTGACTACAAAATTCAACCACAAAAATACCGAGATGAAAGAAAATTATAACAAAATGCTCTTTAGAAATACCTAAATGCTGAGAATTTTTAATACTAAATAGCACAACTACTCAAAGTAAAACCTTGAGTTCTCAGCAGTGTATTTGAAGGAGAAATATTCTAATTTGAAACCAACAGCAGATGTTGCAGGCTTTCATACCAGTGCTGGCCCTGGAAGCTTCTTAGCAATAACGCACAGTCATTTAAGACTTAACCTGTACTTTATACAAAGAGAAAGATACGGTATTAAAGGGACACTCGCGGGCATGTGAGTGCTGGGTACATGCCTGCCCTGTACTTCCAGTAAGGGGTTTGTTTTGGTTGGTTGGTTGTGTTCCAGAGGGGCATAATAATCCTGGATTCTAAATATATGTGTAGATATTTTAAAGAGGAAATTAAATATAATTAAAGCAATAGTAAAGATAAGTTATGCTCACATAGGCAAAAGCACAGGCTGAAAGGTCATTTCTATATCAAATCTAGCCTTCCAGAGTTGCCTTTTTTGTTTAAACCAGGCTTAGTGATGCTGGTGTTTTCAAGAAGTATGCGATAGATACAGGTACTGCTCTGAAAACCTGGCTAGCCAGAGATACTCTCAGAATGTTGCCACATGTTTGTCAAAGCTCGTTTGAGTTATGTAACACACTTACATAAAGAAAGGCTAAAGAACAAAGACTTTTTTTTCAGTCTAAATTAGAAAGCGGTGTTATTGATTTGCCTATTAAACTAAAATACTTTTGGTGGTTCTTTTTATGGATGTGTTAAGAAGGACATCATCACAGATATTATCTAATACTATTTCTAACTATATTTGATCATAAAAAGCCTCTTGGAATTGGAAGCGTGACATGCTTCTAATCCCTATTGCAAGCTGAAAAGTACCGCAAAATGATCAGTATGTCGTGCCAGCTTTATTTGGAGAGAAATAATTGATGGGATGTTCTGGATGTGAGGTGTAAATCAGTCTATATAGCATAGTGATCAAGAGGGATCTGGAATCTGATCATGATTCAGAACCCCAGGCCTACGTGCTCTACATCTTGGGCAAATTATTTAATCTCTGTGTGTCTGTTTGCTCATCTTTAACATGGAAATAATGCCAGTACCTACTCGAAAGGATTATTGTGAGGATTAAAAGAAATAATAAATGTAAAGCACTTAACACAGCACCAAGTCCATGGTAAGTGGCCAGTTAATGTTAGCTCCTATTAATTGTGCCACTGAAAAGACACTGAAAAATAAGTGGTTTCAGTAACTTTTGGGAGAACTAAGCTATCGATTTCAAATGATTTTTGCTTAGAAGTATGAGATGAAATTAAAAGTGGATAGCTTTCAGGAAAGATAAAGAGAACATTCTTAGAATGCAAGCTATACAAATAGATATATTCTGTTGCTCTTTGAAAACCATTAGCCCTGGTCAGGTTACCTGCTCTGAGGTGTTTGCAGGCAGTGCCACCACCCACAGACTAAGTAAACACAGAAAGAGTAGGTAAACCTTTCCCTGGAAGTTGGGCTCCACAGAGACCTACTCTGCTACAGTTTCTCTGTGCACACATGGTTACAGATGCATGCACATGTGAATAGGCAGCTTATCCATGCTCAGACATAGAAAAGTACTCCATGGCTCAAGTCAAGCCACTCCAGCAGAAAATTGTGGAGTGGAACAGAAGGGACCGCTTGCAACTCTTGTCTTCCCAGTGTGCCCTGGGGCACTGTGGTCAAGCCTCTTAAAGGAAAGAGCCAAAGGCATGGAGTTTAAAAGCCTCCTGCACATCTTCTCTTTCAAAGATACAGTCATTCATTCAACACATTTCATTGAGGTTTTTAAAGCATGGTCAGGAGCAAAGCTGAGAAAGGTGAGGTGATCTCTGTGGGCTAATTTTGGGATCTGTGCACTTTATGTAAGAAAGTAAACCTTATTTAAGAATAATCTACAATAAATTTAGAACATATGAACTGAATGAAACTGACAGTTGTTTCTTAATTTACATATAAATCCATATGATTATACATAAAGTTTTGATGCATTAATAAAAGCAACCAAATAGGGCCAAAGAGAAAAGTATTTAATAACAGGATTTTATACCCAGACTACATTTACCATTTATTAGGCAGCATTTCCCTCGCCTGTTAACTGCTGCCATTTTCCCACAAGCATTTCAGAGATGGTCATAGCTCAAAACTCTACCATCAAGAAACTACGAGGCT
This sequence comes from Propithecus coquereli, assembly GCF_000956105.1. Lineage (NCBI taxonomy): Eukaryota > Metazoa > Chordata > Mammalia > Primates > Indriidae > Propithecus > Propithecus coquereli. The sequence goes on from NW_012149063.1 coordinate 6,075,873, forward strand.
TTAGGATATGGCAGAATTGGCCTCAGTAAGCAGTTTGAAATTGTTCTCCACCTAGAACTGGACTGTAGATCATCACCAGGTGGCATTGTCTATTTTACTTTCTGTTCCAAATCAGCATCCTTCTAGTTGTCTGAAAATATTAAAATATCCCTGAAACCTGGATCATGTAAACAGAGTTTTGAGAGTCATGCAACTGGAAATGTATTACCTTTACTCATAAAATGGATCCTGTAGATTTTGATGAGCCCCTACTAGTGGTTCTCAGCTTGGGCAGTGCTGTCATCTGATGGTGTTAGGAGCACTGGGGCATATTTTTGGTTGTCATGGTGACTAGGACAACATTTGGTACCTTGTGCCAGGAATGGTAACATCCAGCCTACCAGAGACAGTCCCCTCAGTGAAGACTCCCATTCAGAATACCAATAGCATTGTCCCTTCCCCATTGTTAAACCTGGCAGTTTCAGAGTGTCACATCTAATTGTTTTTCCTCCAAACAAAATTACCCAAGTCAAAAAATGCAGTTTTAGAATTACAACAACTACACAATCTGAATTTTGTGAGTTTGTGGCCTTATCTTAAATCACCATTTGTGGAAATGGTTTCTTTCACCTGAAGAATGCTGGTGGAAACTTTCCGAAATAGATAAATTCACCTGGGCAGGTCATTCTCCTGTTACACCAATTCCTCAATTAAAAAAACAAAAAACAAACAAACAAAAAAAACCAAGAAATATCTTGTTGAGGTAGCTACAAGTCTGCAAAGTAGCCAGGTTAATGAAAAAGGCCTCTTTTCCTTCCATTTTTTTAAGCAAAATCACATTTTAATATTTTACATAAATAACCAACAAGAAGATGTTGAAGGCACATCGCTTGCTATTTTTAATGCTCTGGAAATGTTGAGGGCAGGTTTTAGCCAGTGATTTTTAAAATGCAATGGACTTGTCAGACTTTAACACTAGTTGAGGTATTCAGACCTTAATGATCCCCATTAAAAATCAAGGAACTGGGGATGGAGGAGGCTTTAGGAAAGATCCAGAATGACTTCTCATAGCACTACTGTGTACATACTTTATTTTTCAGAGTTTTCATTAGGGTAGTAGGAGTTTTATGTAAGACAATTTTAAAACTTATGCTGAGTTAAATATTGATTTTTTAAAAATATGTTACACTAGACTTGTTGCAGCCTTTTGAAAGTAGCAGTCTCACCATAGTCTCACCACGTATATAATAGAGCATAATTTTTCTATAATCAGGCACCTTTTGCTGCTTTTGAATAAGACTGTTTTCCTGTTTAGATTTTAAGCATTGCCAGAGAGAAGAATCTGTTCTATTCTTTCAATTGTAGCATAGCCTGACTGCTCTAGATGCAGCATTTTTGTGATTAAAAAAATGAGTGTCTATCAAGAAATCTAGAGGACTAGCCCTGTTTCCTCAGACTCCAACTTCGCTTGCACTCAAACAAAGTGCAAACCGTTGAGGAGCTTTCTGGCATGTGATTATTTACTTGAGAACTAGAGTTTCAAGCACCTACATTAATTATTTTATATCGTGTGCAGAATAGTATATCTTTTAATGTCAGATACGATACACTGCACATACTGCTTTTGTGCTCTTTTAAATTTTTTGTACTAAATAATAGAAAATATTTATAATCTTTGAGTGTGAGCTTTGAATAGATAACATTATCACTTTTTTTTAACGAAAACTTTTTCTCAGTTACTCTATTGCAATGTTATTCTGAGCAAGTCCTATGCCAAGTATCTTGTATAATGTTTGTATGGAAGATTAAATTTTACTCTTGTGTGGTCAGACTATTCAGTTACTGATTTTATAGTTGGAATTTGATATTCCAGCACAAAGTCCACAATGTATTCAGAAATCCAAGTTGGTGTCATACATTTCATTTTGATGTGAACTTTTCTTTGCTTTCCTTTGTTCTAAGACTCCATTTTGCAATAAACGTTTTGACAGTAAATCCCTTTGTTATGTGTTGCTGTGTATACAAGATCTTTGTTAGATTGGATTCTCAACATCCTTTGAAGGAACCATTTTCACACACATGCACATGAGTGTTAGCTTTTCTCTCCTGAAGTCAGTTGGAGTGTAAATAATGAATTTTTAAAGTGATGGGGCAGTTATGAGATGGATTTTTTTTATCCCCAAAGAAAGAAAGGCTTAGAACTCATCCTACAGCAGATACACTGATATGTTAACAAGGTACAGGAAACATGAAGGAAATGGTAAGCCACTGTGTGGCTGGAGATCATTAACTTATCCCCTGTCTTGCCAAATTCAAACCCTCACGAAGCAGTGCCTGGCTGCAGCCTTCCTGCTACTGATCTTTGCAAGCATGGTGCGAAGAGTCCTGCTGGAGAGGGTATCAGACTGCGTCTGGTGCCTTTCCCTCGGCTTCATATCGATGAGCCAGCCTCGGTGTGCAAGAGGACTCTTCTCCTCTCCTTTTGACATTAAAACCAAAGATGTTGGTTTTGATTAGTTGTTTCATTTACAACCTTTTTTCAAGAAATGCGTATTTCTCAATTTTGTTCAGTGCAACATTTGGGAATTGTATAAAAATAAAAACACTACACTTCCCCCCACCCCCTTCCTATAAAAGCCAGCCTTGATGTAGGAAATATTTCTGTAACTCAGTCTGTTGTTTCTTGAACTAATCAAAAAAAATTCCTTATTTCACATTTGCTTCCGTGATGGGAGAAGGGAATGGCATGTTTCTGCAGCTGTGTCCAGCTGCCCTGTGAAGAAATAAAACTTGTCTTTGACCAAGTTCAGCTTTAGGTTCCTTGTGTCTTCTTCCTTTCTCCATTGCTAAAGCAGGTGTGTTCGATGATCCCTGCATACCTGAGTGTTTCAGAGGAGGAAAGGGGCAACCCTTGAGGGAGCAGTGGAGCACGTGGGGTAGCAGAGTATGCATAGAAAGTCAATCAATGAAAGTGTATACTTTACGTCCTTGCAACTTGTCTGTAATACTCAAACTCTACACATTCGTATTTATTTTAACCCTTGGGTTTTTCTTTAAAAAATTCTGCTTGGTCCCCCAGGGTCTGCCTCATTTCCCCTTCTTCCTCTGACACAAATGGGCTACCTCCCCTGCCCCAGTGAGGGGATCATGCCATGCCCATCCGTTCCCCCGCCTCTCCCCACCCCCTGCCAGTTTTTTGCCTTGTTGCTGGAGTCTCTTCTCTCCTTGCCCTGCAGCACCCAGCTCAAACCACCTGCCTTCCATTGCCCTGTAGTACTCTGAAACCTGTGAATACATCAGTTTTTGGTAACTTTTTTAGTAAATACACTTTTCAATTTTATGCATTCTACAAAATTATTCAACAAAAATTTACCAGATATTGTATGCCAGGCACTAAGTAAACCAAGATAAAGGGGGCCTTGGACTCCTCCATGTATAATCCACACCTATTTCACCCCCAATTAAATTAAAAATCCCTTGAAGGCAGGGGTTGTGCCTTCCCTAGCAGAGTTTTGAGCACATGGGTACAAAATAAATATCTGCAGAAGAATTAGCCCACCCACCCTCTGATTTTTACACTGAGCGTAAAAGCAATCAAATTCAACTTTTTTTTCAACTCACCTACAAAAAAATATTATTTGTAACAGAGTATGAGTGACACTTTGCTATATTATCTCATGAACAATCTGGTCACTTTGGCAAGGTAAGCTAGTTAAAGCTAATGGCTATACCAAATTCTAATTCAATTCATAGGACACAGACTTTTTCAAATTATGTAAGCATTTATTATTTAGACTATGGCCACGGGGCATATATTGAAGTGATTAGCTCTTTGGCTCTGAAAATGGTGCAGGCTGAAGTCCCCTGCAAGTCGTGATTCACGCTGTGAACCTGACAAGGAGATATTTTTGTCTGTTTTAGAGCAACTTTGCAACCAGGGTTTTTTCAGGACAGTGCCAATTTCACATGTCCTTCTTCATCCATGGGTGCTAATATTTGGTCTTAAAAATATAACGCAAATGAGATATTTAAACACTTAGAAATTCCCCTGTGAGAATAGGCATGATACATCATCTGGTTACCAAATGGTTGTTTTGGAATTTTCATTAATAATCAAACAATCCTCGTGTTGGCTGAGAATTCTGAGGAAGGCTCTGGTATTTGATAAATGTCAGCAATTCCTTGACTGCTGAGGCCCTATTGTGGGAGGCAAAACCACTCTTAGTGTGCCGTGTACCAAGAGAGGAATACCCCACACTATACAAAGCCCCTCCTGAAACAGCTCCCAAACTGCGATAAATTGTTACTGAGAGATTGATGTACATTACTGGCGTCTGGGTTCAAAATCCTTGGAGCACTGAGGTGCTCTTGAGGTCAGGAAAATTGTTTTCCATTCATGCTAACCTGCAGGAGGAACCAAGCCAGAGCAGCAGCTGAGAGCTAAAAAACAATGAGACAAAAGGGTAAACCAAAAAGACAATGATAATATTACTCTTTTTTTCATTTCATGCATATTTTCCACGCAGCTGCTGCCTTCCTTTGAGATTGGTGCATGGACTGAAGACGACGTGGTAAGCCGCTTCTACTAACGCCTCATTTGACCCGGGCAGGTATTTTATAAATTCGTCCACAAGTTTAAAAATGCTGCTACAGGAGCTTGGGCTTTAGGAAAGTCTAACTAGGAGAGGTTGACAAATTCCAATTTTTTCCATTTTAAACGCAATAATGATTGAAAATAAGACCTCAAGAGCAAAGCAAGTATCTCTTCAAATCTTTTTTTTTTTTTTTTTTTTTTTTTTGAGACAGAGTCTCACTCTTTTTGCCCGGGCTAGAGTGAGTGCCGTGGCGTCAGCCTAGCTCACAGCAACCTCACACTCCTGGGCTCAAGCGATCCTCCTGCCTCAGCCTCCCAAATAGCTGGGACTACAGGCATGCGCCACCATGCCCGGCTAATTTTTTCTATGTATTTTTAGTTGTCCAATTAATTTCTTTCTATTTTTGGTAGAGACGGGGTCTCGCTCTTGCTCAGGCTGGTTTCGAACTCCTGAGCTCAAACAATCCGCCCGCCTCGGCCTCCCAGAGTGCTAGGATTACAGGCGTGAGCCACCGCGCCCGGCCTCTTCAAATCTTATATGGGGGTTCTACCTCCTCATTTGCTCTGAACGTATTCCAGAATACAATAATTAATACCAGTGACAAAATTAAAGTAGTGACTCAGGATACACTCAGTAAAGATACTTGAAAAAAATCGGTCTTAAATTTTCTTAAAATGGCAGTTATGGACTTGCCCCATGGTAGAGAAGGCTCTGGTCAGGGCAGTGCTGGGCTGGGATACCACAGAGCCAGATTTCCTTCCGCCTCAGCCTTCAGAAGTGGCAGCTTCACGGTTGCCATCCTTCCTCTGGCCGCCCGAGGAGCAGTGGGAACGCGCACGGGCAGACGTTCTCTGCAGCTGTGGCCGGAGAAGCTCCGTGTTTTCGAGAGTCTGCAGGCAAACTATTTAAGTCCGAAGGATATCCTACACTCCACATTCTGGGTAGAAACCCTGAGGAACAATGCTGCTTAGCCTGTTACATCTGCGTATCTGTTTCCTTAGTGACAAAACAGGAATGAGAATTCCTGAGCAGACACCTCGGGGACTTATGCCTGTCCAGGTCCATTTTGCAAGCTCAGGATATCATGAAACGAAAAAGAAAAAACAGACATAACGCCAGCCTTAGCAGGTATGGGCCCCACCCCGGAGAACAGACCAGGTGCTGCAAGGGACAGACTCACTTTTAGAAACTCTTCAGCAGGTCTGTTTGCCTAGCTCAACCTGGTTCTGGGCCCAGGCTGTTCCCCCTATGCCCTTTGTGTTCTCGTGGAGTAAAACCGCTTTCAGCGTTAGCTAACCTCTTTGGCTTCTGCCGAGTAGGGAAACTTGGCACCAGCTGCCTCTATTTCTTCCTATTCACTGAGCCCCAGTGATTCTAACTTTCCTGCCAGGCTTGCTTAACAAGGAAAGAGGACTTAGGGTCTCCTTTATTCACAGGCCTGATATAGTCTCTTTATCCCCAACTTCTCATTTGAAAAGAAATTTTTTAGAAAAGCACTGAGTTCTAACAGCTATTTTTAGTCTTTGCTCTGAGGTTGAGTGGTTTCCAGGCCACTTAAATAAAATTCCAAAGTTGAGGACTCCCCAGAGAATCAGAGGGAATACGTCTGGCCTCCTGTCCATCTCTTGTCATCCACGTAATGTGGGAGGACACCGGTGAACCTGTGCCACGTGACATATGAGAACTAAGGTCAATGGGTCCAACTGCATTCTACTTAGGAGGCTCCGCGCTTTGACTTGTCCGGGGCCACGTGGCTACTTACTGACCAGGCCTAGAACAGAGGACTCATTCTGTCCTTTGTCCACTGCTGTGTGGTCCCCGTTACTCATACAATTCCTGGGTAAACCCGGGACCCTCGGCAATCCCGCGGGAAAGTCACGACAAGAACATATTAAAATATCTCCCAAAGAAGGAGTTAAGCCAGCAGTCTTTCAACTGTCCAAGACCTCCAAAGGGAGAGATATCCCCAATTTGAAAGCTTAAGGTTTTAAAACTACAAAGAGAAAACCTTCCATTTTACCTTCATGATTGAGCCAGGAATTAAAGATACAATAATCTACTAAAAATGATATGTTTTACTGTTAAGACTGGATACTGACCGTGTGTGAATTTTCAAAACCATGTGTGTCCTCTCTTTCACAGTATTTTTGGGTTCAGCAGCTCGTCAGAAAAGGCAAGTGGAATAAGTTACCTTCTTAATTCATGGAGTTAACTTTGCTTTGGAGATAATTTAGTCTAATTTTGTTCTGCCTTCCAATCACTTCCTTCAGGTGACTCTTCAGCAGAGATGAGTGTGTATGCAAGCTTGTTTAAAGAAAACAACATTACAGGGAAGCGGCTGCTGCTTCTGGAGGAAGAAGACTTGAAAGACATGGGCATTGTCTCCAAGGGGCATATCATTCATTTAAAGGTACCTTGCAAAGGGTGAACGTTCCATCAACAAATCGTTACTGAGCGCCTGCTGTGTAGCAGACGACGCCTTAACGGCTGGAGATAGAAACAGCGCTGCGCCGGTTGCCCCAGTGCTGAAATACCTCCATGCCTCTGGATGATGAGCAGCTGCCCCCAGGGGACCCCCACTTCCTCCTCATAATCAAACAGCAAAAAGGTTAATACCTGGCCTAGCAGGACTCACCTGAATATCAATCCTGTGCCTTCAGGAAGTCTCTAGTCTGGTGGGGAGAACAGGTATGACCCAGGCAATAATGGTAAAATGACGGCTGTGAGAAATGCCACAGAGGAGAGGTGGGGCTGGGCTGAGGAAAGGCCTCCGTGAAGAAGCCAGCTATGAAGGATGGGAAGGCTGGAGGACAGGGAGGCGTGAGCAGGCAAAGGGGTCAGGCAGGAGGTGTTCCCCACGGAGGCAGAAAACTCAGTGAGCCACACCACCTGGAACGAAGGCTGTGTGCGCCAGGAATAGCAGGAGGCGGCTCCACGCGTGGCCCGAGCGAAACCCAAGCCACTGCGGTAACCTACAGTCATATGCAGTCTTTCAAATTGTGTCCTGGGACAGACACCACTGTGTGTGTATTCTAATCCCCACTTTTAGGAAATCCTAACATTTCCCCAAAAACTTCAATCTTGAGTAGTTTCACAGCTAAAACTCTTGTTTTTGTTGTTGCTTTTTTTTGTAATTTAGCAACCAGACCTGTTTTTTGTCTGTTTTTGGTTTTGTTTTTATTTTTTAGTTATTCAAACCTAATGAAAATTGCCAGCATCTGTGTGGACATTATTGTTAACCATTATTATTAACCAGAGGTCTCCTTCAAAAGACATCTTATTCAGATAAAATCAAGTTCGCTCCCCACACCCCCATCCCCAGTGTGGGCAGATGGAGGAGTGTGCACAGGTTAGAAAGAAGAGAACTAGAATAAAGGACACGTGGAAAAGCAGCCTCCTATCCAAACCCACATCTTCACAAAGGCTCTCCCAGCACACTAGCTAATGTTCCCCTCACCTCAGTTAGAGCTGCTCACTCTGGCCTTTCTAGAGAAATCCTGGTAAGGCCCAAAGAGAACCCACTCACTTTGTTCTGCAGCCCCTAGATCCATGTAAGAGATACCCTCACAGTCCCTCAGCACCCTTGGACAAAGTTTGGCACTGACCCTCTGGAGACCATCTCCATGACAGAAAGAGGACCTCACTGTCTTTTCCCTTCTAGAAGATGGGCAGGAAAACTCATGCATAAACATATATCTCAAAGACTGGCAAGTAATTTAATCTCATCCTCTGGGTGTGGGCAAGTCCATCCTGAAAAGCTACGCTAGTTTAGATGAGCCACAGCAGGAAAAATTATTTTCTGCAGTACAGAGATATTTCAGAATTCCAAAAGAGAAATTTTGTAAATCTTGTCCTATTTGGCAAGTGCCAAATGTGATGCTCCCACCTCCCCTTCTCCTCTGCTGTCTTTGAAAAGGACCTATATTCCTTAAAAACCAGTTAGGAGGAAAGGGTGATGAGTTGGGATACCTCACCAGAAGCCCTCAGTGAGTCAAATATTCCCAGAGGTGGCCAAAGTACCCCTCCGTGCTGGTTGGTATCATGAAGGCAAGCCGTGCCCAAACTTACTGTGTATTGTTCAGCAAACTCAGTGAGTGCCTACTCATTGCAAGACTGGCCCTGTGAAGATGGAAGGAATGCTGTGGTTATGAAGTTTGCATCCAGAGTAGAGATGAAGCATGTGCATACTTCTCCTAGGCAGTCGGAGGGGCAGGGGGTTCATTACCTAGACTTGGGAGGCGTGGCACAGAGAGATGAAAAGAGGAACCTTCAGGGAGTGGGTGGCCCTTGAGCTGGATCTTGGAGGAAGGGCAGAATTGGGAATGTAGACAGGAACAGGAAAGCAAAGAACATCAGTGTGGGCAGAGAGAATAAGGAGCTAAGAGAGAAGCATAAGAGAAAGCGGAAGGGCAGGAAAGATCAGTTCTGATACAAATGGCAGTAAGCAGCTCTGCCTGGTGGGAACATGGGTGACGAGAAGGACTCATGACACCCGAGTGGGAGGCAGGGCCGAGTCCTGAACAGCTTATGACTTCAGGCTAGGGGGTCTGGAATTTGACCAGCTGTTGGGAGTATTGAGAATTGACGTATTTAAACTCTGCTTCTGGAAGTTTTCAAGTGGATTAAAAAGGAGAGATTGCATTTTGAAAAACCAGGTAGGAGGGTATAATATAGAGAGTAATAAGGACTGGCTAGTGTAGCAAAAAGATGAATGAAGAGGAGGATGCCACAGGTAATGAGCCATTTGCAGGTTCCAGAAGGAATGCACATGAAGTATGACACATCCTATGACATAGATGAGCCTTGAAAACATGATGCTGAGTGAAAGAATCCAGACACAAAGGTCATGTGTTATATGATTCCATTTATAGGAAGTATCCAGAATAGGTAAATCCAGAGACAGAAAGCAGATCAGTGGTTGCCAGGGGCTGGGGGAGGAGGGAATGGCCAGTGAAAGCATAACGGCTATGGAGTCCCCTTTGTGGGTGATGAAAATGTTTTGGCACTAGATAGAGGTAGTGGTTGCACAACACTATGAATGTACTAAATGCTGCTGAATTTTCCGCTTTAAGATGGTTAATTTTATGGGGTGTGAATTTCACCTTATTAAAAACTAGTAATAACAAGAAGGAAAGCACACTACCTTTACACCCCTGCCCGGGAACAGTCTTCTTCCAGCTGGAAAGCTTTCTCTTTGGAGGACCACGTGCCTTCAGAAAGGATGCCTGTGGCAACGAGAGGTCATAGGGCCCGAGCAGGAGAGAAGAGGAAGACAGGAGGACCCATCCAGGAAGTAGGAAATGAGAGAATGGTGTTACAGAAGCCAAAGGTTGGAAAAGTTCTAAGATGGAATTAATGATCAAAGGGTCAACAGCTGCGGAGAAGCCAAGAAACACGCATGGAGGAAAAGCCCTTGTTAGAAGCAGCCACTTGGGGTTCAAAAAAAGTATTTGGCCCACTTGGGGTGGGTGGGGGCAGTGCAATGTCCTCTGCTCATGACCCAGAGGTCTGCCCTGAGATCCAAGGGGAGGGGTGGCCAGGATCTGGAGGGACCTAAGACTGCCGCTCAAGCTCCTGGTGAGTGTGAGCATATGAAGACAGTCGCCCGCAGGGGAGACGTCTCTGAAGTCGGGAATATGGACCCTCCCCATGCTGCCAGAACTGAGGCTTGTATCAGAGTGCCAAATCATCAGCTCTAAGTATCTTTCTTTAAATAATTACAAGCCACCTACACTACTTTGGACAATCAGGTTTATTCTCAATAGATGTTGGATATTAACATCTCCAAGATATTTTATGAACTACATAAATAAGGAATGCTTTTATATATACCCAATAATTTTAATCTTCTCTTGGCACTATTGAATCATTAACAAAGTCATGCGTTTTTTCTTTCACAGTCAGCCATCGAGAAATTGACCCATGACTACCTGAACTTGTTTCACTTCCCACCACTGATTAAGGTAAGTCAGGTTTTTCCCTTACGGAAAGTGTACTACTTTTATTGACACATGCACCTGCCGCACCCACACCTGCACTTGCCAACATCGGAAACGGTTGTTTGAAGTGAAATTTAATCCTATCTGCCCAACAAAGGGCCCTTTGAACCTAGGATGTGTATAAATCGAACACCCTTGTTCCTTGCAAGTTGAAATATTAACAATGTGTTCCTGATAAGAACACCACGCCTCACTTGAGTGGCGAGGAGATAGAAGTGTCAATGTTGTCGGTCCTCCGGCCTCCCACCTGGCCCTGGAGACCTTTCAACATGTAAGTCACTGAAGAAATTCACACACCACAGCTCTGGATTATCATTTGCACTGGGGATGGGAGGTTTATTGTTTGAATAACGTATTAGTATATTTAACATATTTTGAATATAATCCAAAAGTATATGGTATGCTTTGTAATAAAATCAGCAAATATTTGCAATTAATACACAGAACTTTACTCATTCACTAATAGCTATGGTTTTTCATCTCTAATCCTGTAATGATTCATTTTGTTGTTCTACTTAGAACTCCATCCACATGTGCTCTAGGACCTGCCTAATTCCTCTTTGGGAATAGCTTGTAAATACCCTAAGTGTTGTGAAAAGCTCAAGTTGAAATCTCACAATGCATCTCCAGGTGCTAAGTGCATTTCTAGGGCAAAATTGCACAATGCAAGATGCATTGGGATAAATGTTAGACAGTGACATTCAATTTGAAGTACATGAAATAAATCATTTGGCAAAGTTCTCAAAGGCCTAATATGTCATTTCTCTTGCTTTAAGTAGTTGTGATTTGTAGCTTAATCCAAAATAACCAAAAGGTAAACAATAGATTAGAATGGAAAAAACTAGTGCTATGAAATCCTTTTCTTCACATAAGTAAAAAGAACATCTAGAATGGTGCTTGGATTTCTGTTTCAGGACTCTGGAGGTGAACCGGAAGAAAATGAGGAAAAAATAGTGAACCTTGAACTGGTTTTTGGTTTTCACTTGAAACCTGGAACTGGCCCACAGGTAAATCATATTTCTAAACCTTTGGATAAATTTCAATCTAATTACTCTTTTTTATCCTCCTGTAACTCCATGGTTTTATGCACCCCCTACCAGCTGGTGACTTGATTCTGAGTAAATTTATAGACTTTATAAAATAGAATTTAGCTGAAAGACTGCCAGCTGTTCTGCAATCCAGTCTAGGAATCTTCCTTTCTCAGTCAGCTGAAGAATCCGTGTGAGGCCATCCAGACCTCAAGGTAGCTCACAGCAGAGGGTGGACGGGGAGGGAGGTGGCAGTCACCAGAGTGACTGTTTATGTTGCTCACATCACAGCTCCCTGAGTCCTGTTTCTTAAGGGAAACCAGTTTTGCGATACCAAGAGTGAACAACACTGAGAGTGGGACTGTAGGCAACAAGGAGACCCAGATAACCAGCTCTAAATAGGGCGGCAGAGCGTTTGACCAACCCTCACTCACTCAGGCTTTCACTTGGTCATTTTTATGTCTGGAAAAATTACTTGACCTAGGTAATGTATGGATTAGAGTTATAGTAGGTTTGTGTCACTTTAGATTACCATAATAGCTAATAATAATGATGATGATGATAACTTACATTGATTAACCACTTGTTGTATACCAGGCATACAGTACTGAGGTATAAATGCTATTTTCCCCCATTTGCCAATGAGGAAACTGAAGCTCCGAGAGGTGAAATAACTTGCCCAGGGTTCCATGGCTAGCGAGTAGCAGAGTGAGGATTTGCATGCAAGCCACTCTGTCCCCAGAACCCAAGCTCTCAACTGCTGTCCTATTTGTATCTTTCCTTTGAGGACGCCAAGGGACCTCGTAAACATAACGGCTCACAGCCTGTAGCCCATGGCTCTGGTAGGCCCAGCTGGGCCACTGGCTGTTCATTGATAAAACCATGCTTACCCCAGGCCATTCCTTAGGAACCAGGGCTTGGAAATGATTGGAAATTGTTGAGGGCTTGATTTTCACCTGCGGCTTCAAAAGATGCTCTTTCTAGACACCTGACAAAGGGGTGTCTTCCCTGCGCTGTTGCAGGTACATTGATGCCTCTGCTGAAAGGAAATCTTTACCCCCCTTGTTTTGGCCACAGAATTTGGTTGAGTGAAAGCTGCTCTGAATCCAGGTTTTTTGCGTGTGATACTTTTCTTTCCCCCTGCGAATGGATCACTGCAGGCCATTCCTGTTATTGAAAGCAGCTACCAGAAAGGGGATAGGAAAGTGAGTTCCTGTCTCTCCAACAACATCGCAGGCCCTTCTAGCCTGAGTTTCTGCAGCCGTGGGCACCCTCAAACTCATCTGATGGTAAACATTGCATATTTCAATTTACCTTCTTTAGTATCCTTGAGTCCATGGCACTTAATTTAATTGAGTCCTCTTTGTTTAACCCTTTTTATGGCTTGTAGATGGTAAAAAAAAAAAAAGAAGAAGAAGAATTTCCTTGGAAGAGACTTGTGAAGGGAGGTCTCAACCAAGAAAATATTTTCAATTAACAAAAAAAATGACTTGTTAATGTGGAAAATTAAAACATACTTTTAAGTAAAAATTAGAAGCTATAAATATTTGAGATCAAATACAATGGTCTGTTTTTAATCATAATTGTGTACACTTCTTGAATCATGGGTTACACACAAGGCCTAAAGTCACCAAAACTTTTGATATTTTGCTGTTCCTTGGTCACCCATCCAGAGTAATAATTTCATCCACTCACTCAGCAGGCATTTACCAAGGGCCTACTTTGTGCTTGGCTCTGTCTATGCTAGACGCTGAGAATACAAAGTCAAAAAGTACAGTCCTGGCTTTCAAGGAACCCACAGCTTATTGGGAGAAATAGACAAGATCAATGAATGTGATGGCCCAGGACGGTGGGTTTTACAACACCACGCACATGGTTCTCTGGAAGTGCACTGGATGAGCCTCTACCACAGATGGGAAAGGGGCGACAGGTGGTCTTGAAATCTTCTTGGTAAAAGTGATGCTTAAGCTAAAATTTGAAAACCACTAGGAATTATTAGGTAGGGAAAGGACATTGACGGCAGAAGGAACCGTGTGTGCAAAAGCTCAGAAGCATGAAGCCAGGAAAACACAGGGAGCTCTTGGGCTAATTTGGACAGGACCCCATGACTCAACTCAAGCATCCTCCCTCCGGGAAGAGTTAGCATGGCGCAAGAGGAGGAGTGTGACGAGAGTTAGGGCCAGAGAGGGAGCTGGCAGCCAGAAAAAGAACTCTAAGCCAAGGAGTTTGAAGCAAAGAGTAGATAGGATCAGATTTATGTTTTTAACAGATCTCTCTGAAGCACAGAAGAGGATGAGATGGAAGGGCCCATGCTAGAGAGAGATCTGTGAGTAGGCAGAGCAGACAGCCAGGTGAAGGATGGGGAGCAGCTGAGCCTGTGGCAGTGCCACGGGTCCCAGGACACATTGACGGGGTTGCCCCGACTGTGTCCCGAGCTGGAGACAGGGTGAGAGGGAGGGACCAGGAACGTGCCAAGGTTTCTAGTGTGGGCAACTGGAAAGTGATAGAGCCAAAGTGAAGCATCCAATGTGGGTTTGATGCCAAGGTGCTAAAAGTATAAAGAAGTGGCTGGAATGGGTGAGGGCCATCAGGAAAAGCTTTTTCTGGGAGGGATGAGTATTTTATTGAGGCTTGAAGGAGCTGATGGGCATTTGCAAAATAGTTTCCTGAATGTAATGTTTAAAGCTTTTGCTTAGAAAACACTTCTTTCTAAAGAGCTCAAGTATTTCATAAATGTCATCTCATTTATCTCCTTAGCATCTGTGTGAGATGCATAAGGCATAGCATTGTCACTGCTGATCAGGAACAGCAAGAGAAGGCATGCGACCAGCGTGGGGTGAGGCAAGAAAAGATTCAAGACCAGAAATTACATCTTTATTATTGTCTTTGTATTAAACATGTGCTAGCTCTCACACCCGACCCACAGCATTGAAGCTATCTGTAAACATACATGAAACAATCCTAGAATAAATTCCTATCCAGTTCTATACTATGCCAGACATGCCAGCCTATGCCCTAGCATTATGGAATACCTTCTCACAAATGTGCTCTGAATTGAAATCCCAATTCCCAGCATGAAAACCTTGTTACCTTGATCCTTAAAGGTGGAACCCAAGAAAAAAAAGACTTCCTCCAAATTCCAATTAACTAAATTCTCATAAACCCATCTTCATGGAAAAGGCAAAGCCTTTATGTCCACCCCACCTCCATGACTAGAATAGGCTGTCCAAGGGAAAACTGGAGCTTTGGAAGTTCTCTGCAAACCTAAGAGTCTGCAGAGAAGAGACATTTGCTTGATTTCACCTTTTCTTTAGCAAGTAAAATGAAAAATGTGTTCTAATAGCAGCATTTGGGAATGATATATGACTGCAACTCTATCATGAAAATAGTAGCTACATTTTCCCTTTGCATTTGAGAAGGACCACCAGCTAACTACCCTTAAAATTGGTATGTCATTTCAGTAACGTTAAGCCTACTAAGAGCAAACAATGAAAATAAGACCTTATACACAAATATGCAAATATATGTAGAGGAAAAAGCCTGTCAACCTTTTGTTCTAAGAACTCGGATTAAATTATTTCTCTTAGCTTCATTTTGCAATCAGATGGATTATGGCACAAAATGAGGCTGATTTGCAGAAGCTTGGAAGGTCGTACACGTTTGAGAGCCTTTGCCTACCGCTGTTGTCAGGAGTGGCCGCCTCGCCCATGATCTTAGTCTTCACTGCCACACCCCTCTGCAGAGCCAGGACTTGACCAGGCTTCAACCCCACCTGCGCTACAAGAATTCTCCCACAAATGAAATTACCTTTTTCTTTTCCTTTTTTGAAGCAACCTGGCAGGGAAAACATCATGATGGGACCAAAGGCTTCACTGGCAATTTAAATTAATAGGTGAGAATGGGCTGGGTACGGTGGCTCATGCCTATAATCCCAGTGCTTCATGAGGCCAAGGTGGGAGGATCTCTTGAGGTCAGGAGTTCGAGACCAGCCTGAACAACATAGCAAGACCCTGTCTCTACCAAAAAAATTAAAAAATTCATCGGGTGTGGTGGCATGTTCCTAGAGTCCTAGCTACTCGGGAAGCTGAGGCAGGAAGATCGCTTGAGCACAGGAGTTCCAGGCTGCGGTGAGCTGTTATCAGGCCACTGCACTCCAGCCTGGGCAACAGAGCAAGACCCTGTCTCTAAAAACAAAAGGTGAGAATGGATTTTACCCATTTACTTGGCCTGTAATGGTTACATATCAACATGATAGGGAGCATTATCCCCGTTTTATCCTCTTCATGAGGAAACCGGGGACAGAGAGGTGAAGTGCGTTGTCCAGAGTTCCCAACCTAGTAAGGGGCAGATTCAGTCCGAAGGCTTAACTGCTATGTCTACTGCCTCTTTTTGGAAATTATCATCATCCCCCAATGATATATTGATCAT
The DNA here is from genome assembly GCF_000956105.1 of Propithecus coquereli. NCBI lineage: Eukaryota > Metazoa > Chordata > Mammalia > Primates > Indriidae > Propithecus > Propithecus coquereli. The sequence goes on from NW_012149063.1 coordinate 6,091,902, forward strand.
AAAAAGGCATTTTTTTTGAGTCAGTTAATACTATTAATACATTACCACTGTTTTTGTTTTGCATGCAAAGTGCCTTATGTTTTGTAATCTAAGGCCTTTGACTTGGCACAAAAGAAAAGCAGCTTCCAGAATCTCTGGCAGCTTCACACACTCCCCAGGGTGGCAACCACCCTTTTTTATTGAAATATTCAGCTGCACAGTTTATTATTATATCTCTTATCAGCTCACCAGTCAGGAATATTGATTCTCAAATTGCCAAGGGATAAACTATCAAATCACCCAGCAGTTTTCTCACCAAGATCTCTTTGAGACTTTATGTCATAAAAATTCAAAAGCAGAGTTAGGAAGGAACTGTTTGGGGAGTTGTCCATTCCTTGTGAGCTCAACAGTCACAGACTTCGTCCTTCAAGTCCTGATTTCCTCTTCTCCCCAGGGAGGCAGAGGAAACCTGATTGTGGGTCTAAGCTGATCACCTGCCATAGATAAGAGACTGAGGTTAGGGAAGAAGTGACGGAAACAATACCCCATTTCTCCCAACATGCCAGCCACAGTGAACCCTTAAATAGGGACCAGGCTTCCAGACTTGAGCCACTGCTTCCCACTGCGTCCATTTTCTTTTGAGAGATATTTTAAAGGGGCAAGAGAACCAGGAAGAGAAACTTTTTTCTTTTTTTTCCAGACAGGGACTCACTCTATTGCCCAGGCTAGAGTGCCGTGGCATCAGCCTAGCTCACAGCAACCTCAAACGCCTGAACTCAAGCCATCCTCCTGCCTCAGCCTCCTGAGTAGCTGGGACTACAGGTGCATGCCAGCATGCTTTGCTAATTTTTCTATTTTTTTGTAGAGATAGGATCTCACTGTGTTGCCCAGGCTAGTCTCGAACTCCTGGCCTTGGCCTCCCAAAGTGCTAGGATTACAGGCATGAGCCATTGCACCTAGCTGAGGGGAACATTTTGAAGAGGTGGAAGCAGAACTGACCCACACCCTCAAAGTGGGAGATTGTCACCGGAGAACTTTCACCCTCTCCCACCTTCCACCCTCGTCATCTTTAGCACCTGGCCACTTCTTCCACGCCCCACTGGAAGAAATTCAATCCATAGTTCTGCTTTTCCAATTGTGTCATCCATAGTTAAAAATTCTGCTTTTTACAAATGCTTCCCACTTGTATTGTGCGTTTAGGTCTTTATTAGGTTGCTTATAAAATGTTGCATTTAATAAACTTAATTGACTCTCCAGGCCCTTTCTTAGAGCACTATAAATATCAAAAACTATCAAATAGGGCTTTTTTTCCTATTGTGCAATTTTTATAAATGGATAGATAAACATGAATAAAATAACAGGGCACAAACAAAAGGATTTTGTAAGGAAGTATAATGCCAATACCTTTTGTAAATTTCAGAACAGCTGAAAGCCATGCTTTTCTTTACCTTGCATTTATTAAAAATTCAGTGTAGGGAAGTTTATTTCCCATGATCAACTGTTTTTTGGGAGAAAAACTCACGTACACGCACATGTATTTGTGTACCTAAGTATACAAGCTGGCAGTGGTAGGAATCTATAAGAAATACAAGTTTCAGGGAGGAGACAGGGAGATACTAGCCAAGGGATACCAAGTTTTGATTATACAAGATGAGTAAGTCCTAGAGATCTACTATACAGCACAGTGCCTACAGTCAACAATGGTGTGTTATATACTTAAAAATTTGCTAAGGGCCAGGCATGGTGGCTCATGCCCATAATCCCAGTGCTTTGGGAGGCTGAGGCGGGAGGATCGCTTTGAGCCCAAGAGTTTGAGACCAGCCTGGGCAGCATAGCAAGACCCCGTCTCTACAAAACATAGAAAAATTAGCTGGGCATGGTGTTGCACACTTTCCAGATACTCAGGAGGCTGAGGCAGGAAGATGCCTTGAGCCCAGGAGTTTGAGGTTACTGTGAGCTCCGATGATGCCACTGCACTCTAGCCCACAGCAACAGAGTGAGACTCTGTCTCAAAAAAAAAAAAAATTGCTAAGAGGGTAGAACTTATGTTAAGTGTTTTTATCACAAAAATAATAACAACAATAACAATAATAATAAATAAGAGGACAAGAGGAAACTTTTGGAGGTGGCAAGTAGGTTTATGGCACAGAGTGTAGTGATGGTTTCACAGGTGTATATGTTATTGCCTAAACTCATCAAGTTGCGTACATGAAATATGTACAGCTTTTTGTATGTCAGCCATACCTCAGTAAAGTGGTTTTTGAAAAATGAGAAAGAAACACAAGTTTTAATTGACAGCAAAGAAGCAAATGCAGTTTAGAATTTTACAACTGCATAACTCGCTGCTGATATCTAATTACAGAGTGCGGCGATGCACTTTGTCAGACGGGTTGGACAGCCGCCTATAGTGCTAGAGCAGAACTGGGCGAGGTGCTCAGTGCGCACTTGCTGATGGATTGACAGTCATGTGTATGTGCTAGCGTGCCAGGAAATGTCTAACCACAGGAGAAAACAACCCCGATCTGTAGCATTTGCTGATCGCCATGGTGCGAAGGCTGCCACCATGGCCGATTCCAAGTTACCCATCTGACGTCATGGAGCTTGAAGTTGGGAAGAGCTGTGAGCAATGGGCTCCAGAGAGCTGGCTCCAGCATACTATGGGATCCTTCTTAGTCTCCTAATCAAGCTTATGAAGTCCTTTTAAAATAGCAAATAGCAATGTAGTATGCATGATAAAACACAGGCTTGAATAAATTACAAACACATTATTGCTGGTTACCAGCTGTAATAATAGGTGTCGTTAGCTCAGAGAGAGCTCCAGTCTCCTAATGAGTCCATTGTTGGTTGGCTTAGGACTCCTAGGTCACCGTTGTCTCATATTGTCAGATTGTCTCATACTGATCATATTGTATGAATGAAAAATTGGGATTCGGGTTTGTAAAAAGTAAGAATACACTATGGAAAAAGGGAAACAATTTTAATCTGTATCTGTCTCTTAAAAATGTTGAAACAGTCATAGCCGGAGACTCCGTAATGACAGGCACAGTTGTTGATAGTAATAGAGGAGATCTTTGCTTTTAGAAGCAAGTTTTCAAAAGCCTCTGAGGATCACTGTAAGTCCTGCAGCAAGAAGACCTCGATATTCACAGTGGCTTGTGTTTTCTGAACCAAAAATTAGATGTTAAGAATAATGAACTATAAAAGGGACAGATTAGGTAAAGTAAAATTAAAAGCACTATATTGGAAAATCAAGGATATATGACAACCATATCAATCTTGGACATCAGAATTTGTATTTAGAATAGCTCAACTGGTAAGCAATGCCTACTAGCTAAGCCAGTGTTTTTTCAAAAATTATATTTTTTCTCATCACCCCTAAAATCCTGGGGTGGGAGGAGAAGAACTTAGCAGGCAGAACAGCTGTTTCTATATTTTGAGAGTCCTGGATAAAAGTTTATGTGCAGCAAATGTCCTAGTATTAAAAAAAAAAGTTAAGCAGTACTTAAGTAAGCAGAATACCTTCTATATTGGTTAAGAAACTCGGTCTGAGATAAAATAGATTCTTAATTATTCAAAAATCAATGCCAACACTTATTATGCTTCTTTTTCAAGAAGAAGACCTAGTACCTTCCAATTTCAGATACAGTTAAAGAAAAGCCCTTTCCAAAGATGTCAACCAACATCCGAACTATTTCAGATAGTCAAGTGTGTAATGCATCGTATGGAAGTATGCCTCACTTGATTTGTTTCACTTTATTTTAACATCATCCCCAAAGTCCCTTTTTTTTTACACATAACTTGAATAACAACCCCAAAAAAGGCAATATAGCAACCTTATCTCCACTGGTGTCTACTTGGCACCAATCTGCCCTGACCTTAGACACAAGCCATTGTTAAGGGTATAACGCATTTACATATTTTGCAATAAAACATCAGTTATTTGCATTACTGTGTCAAGTTTTATTTGATTCTTTCACCTAAAAATGACTCATTTTCCTTTCTTGTATTTTAAAAACCAACTACTCTAAGCTTGTTTGAGAATAATCAAAAATTGCCCATTTAGCTAGAAGTCATTTTCTTTTCAAAAGGCAAATGTTATTTAATCTTTCAGCTGTTCATTGTGCCATCATAAATACTTTCTTTTCAGCACAGTTGTGGGGACTGAAATGAGCCCACTAATTGCCTCCCATTTCGACTGACATGTGGTGGTTTAGTGGAAAGAGAACACAGCAGGGAGAAGGAAATAGGAGGCTGAGAAAATGAGAGCTAATTATTTTCACTGCCTCATGTCAGGCTCTGTGTCAGCCTTGTTTTTACAAACTGGAAGGTTTAGCACTAAATAAAACAAACTGGCGTCATGTTTTTATATACTGGCAGTGTCATGGAAGCAGCTGCACATCTCAAAGACAATATAATGCCTGCGTTCGCATGGACACCATCTGACAGACACTGTGAGCCACGGCTAATGAGGATATCACAGTGGTGCCAAGTGAAAGGTGCTGAATTATGTATGATTCTTCATCAGTACAGCAATAGTCCTGTACATCATTATGAGACATTGTTTTGCTGAAGAGATTAAAACATTCTTAGTTCCAGACCCTGCAACCTATACGCTCTGAAAGAGGTTATTAATGGAATTTTTAGGGAGAGTTTCTTGTGGATTTCTTTTTGGTTGAAAAACAAATCTCATGGGACAAAGCCACGGTGGGTCATGACACCGTATAGATAAAGAAGAGAAGCAAATTAACCATACTTGTATTATCTTCCTTTTAAAGGCAGCATAATAAAATATAGTGTAGCGGGGTTATACTTAATGATAAATAACCCAGGTGCTATCACGGGATGTTCCACTCTCCTGCCTTTAAAACAGCAGGTTCCAGCAGCTGAGCTAGATAATAGCAATGCGCGTAAAGGCGCCTTCGGAAGCTTAAATCGTCAACATCTTACTACTTTTAATACCAGCATGACCAAAATTTTTATCATATTTTTATTTCATCTCACGTTACTCCTTACATTTCACAACAGTCAGGTGCCCGCCACGAGACTGGTTCTTTCCACCTCCCTTGAGTCTTGAAAAGTTTATTCTGACCTCTGTATTTTATATTTTAAATTGTTTCCTCAGTACAGGCCTTTTTGCTGAAACCCTGGGCATTCTTGGATGATTTTACTTTTTCTCCGTTCATGAGGGGGAGGGATGGGGAATTTGAAAACCAGCCTCTCTAAACTTAGACTTGGCATACCTGGGACTTGGATTCCAGTCCCATGAAGCTGAATGACCTTGTGCAGTGCATCTCATTTTCTGAGCCTCAGTCTCCTCATCTGCAAAATGGGAGCAATACTATCTATTAACGGGGTGGGGCTGTGAGGATTAAATAACATAGATAAATCTTAAAAACGCTATGCCAGATATATATGAGTACATACTGTAAAGTTCCAATTTTGTGATATTCTAGAACAGCCAAGTTTAATCTACGGTGATAGAAATCAGAACAGTGGGTACCTCTGGTTGTGGAGGGGACTTGCCTGGGAAAGGGCATGAGGGAACCTTCTGGGGTGCTGGACATATCTCGCTTGTTCTGGTGGTTACACGGGTATATACATTTGTCAAAACTCATTGAACTGTATGCTTAAAAATCTGTGCCTTTTATTATATGCAAATTATTCCACAATAAGAAAATACATTAAATTTTTTTAAGAATATCTGTAACCTTTAGGTAAAGATGATCTATAAAAGCCTGAAAGCCTAATTTCAGGGTCTGTTTCCTTCTGGAATGGCCCAAATGATCTTGGTCTTAGATTTTTAAAAAATTTATCTATAGTGTTGATATTTGCAATTAAATTTTGATAGGGAAAAATATATATATAGAGAGAGAGATTATTGTCTCTGAATTACCCAGAACTTTAAAGTTTAATTGTTTGTGTGCTATCTTTAATCTTTTTTTTATTTAGAAAATTTACTGCTATGTTGATCATTTCTTTTTATTCCCTCACCTTTTCCTTCCTACCTTCCTTCCTTCCTTCCTTCCTTCCTTCCTTCCTTCCTTCAGGAGAAGGAATGTCTATGTTTGGCATCATTTGTACTAGCTTGGAACTCTAAAGAATTTTAAATGGCTTGCAAAGAGTGTAATGGAGATTTCTCACAAAGAGATAAATTAATTTAGCGTTAACCAAGTGTTGTTTAGGGTTTTGTCTTCACAGTGTAAGAGTTTCTGTTTTACTTGGCCAGTAATCTTAATTCAGAAAATTTTTTCACACAATTGGCAGTCCTGAAGCAGTTCAGATGGAATGCTTTCTCACCCTCCATTATGCACACACTTGCTCCTAGAATTATCCAGGTATAAATGTACATATCCCGGGCACCCAACAGAATTGCCATAGTTTTCATTTGCATCAAATGCAAAAACTCCCCTCTCCCCAACAAAATTCCACTTGTTTCTTGTAGATTTGCACAAAGAGGCAGATTTTCTAGGTAGTGGAAAGTTTCAGGTAACTATTTTTCACTACACGAAGCCCTAGCAAAAGCACTTCTCAGTGCCTTTTTCCTATTGAGTAATTAGCACTCCCTAGAAATATTCATCAAAATACACATTCGAACAGTGGGAATGTCCTCTTAGTTGGGAATATAGCTATGAAATAAAAATCCATGGTAGTCAGGGCGTATCTTCCTGATTTTACATCTGCAAAGAGTTGCTGGTTGTTCCTGGTTTAGTTAGTGGAAGTCACAGCTAGCCCACAAGGCCAGTGGGTAGCCTAAGGGCAGGCAGAAGAACGTATTTGTGATTTCAGTGGCACCATACGTACTTTTAACAATGATCTTTTTCAACAGTGGAGGGAAAATTGGCTATGTTGGACTTCCTAGAGATGGTATTGCATTCTCTGCCATGGAGCCTACAAAGGAATTCACAGAATAATTTAGATGATTTGTGTTTTTGCCTTTCATATTGACTTTGGAAGGTGAGATTTCCCAGTACTGTATTAACCTATAACTAGGAAAAGTTGAGGATTCAGAAAAGACTAAGAGGGAACCTGTTCTTTGTGGCGCTAACAGACTGCTGGGTTCAAATCTGAACTCCACTTGGCATCACCACCTGCATGATCTTGGTCAAATTACCTCATCTCTCTGTGCTTCGGTTTCCTCATGCGAGGTAAGGCTTCCTGGCTGTCAGTCATGTTTAATGTCACCTCCAGACATCCGATGGATCCTATTATTAGGGCCAAACCACGATCTGCTGAAGAAGGGAAGGGCAGAACTGGTGTTATGTAATCCATCTATATAAGAAGGTACAAATTTATTCCTTCTTCCATTTACTTCATAAAATTGGTCATTGTTACATTGCCTCTTAGCTGAATCTTTTTTCAACTCTGATCATTCACTGGTATCGGGGTAACTCAGTGCCCTCTGCACCCCCAGACTCTGCCCAAGTGAGATGCTGGGAGCCAGCCTGCCTGCTCAGGCTGGGTCACAGCCTATTCCAGACCACTCTATGTCTTCCTGCCCAGCGAAGCTCCCTTGCTCTCTGTCCCATTCCTTTTTTTTTTTTTTGGAGATAGGGTCTCACTCTGTTGCCCAGGCTAGAGGACAGTGGCATCATCATAGCTCACAGCAACCTCAAGCTCCTGGGCTCAAGCGATCCTCCTGCCTCAGCCTCCCAAGTACCTGGAACTACAGGTGCACACCACCTCTGCGGCTAGTGAATGGCTTTAAAATCAGGGTCCATGGTCCCCATCACTACCAAGATACCAGAAAGGTAGAAATTGCACAAGTAAAACTCTGTATTAGACTCATAAATTTGTGGAATTTTTACTTTTGTTGATGTTACTGGCGACTTAATTCATCTTATTTGTTATGAAAACCTTTTCAGTGATCAATTGGTTAAGAACTTGTTACATGGCATCTCAGTGTCTGCACTGCAGTTGTGGTCTGTGGAATTCAGTAACTGTTGCTTAAATCCTGGTAGTTGTGGAGAGTAGTAGTGGAGAGTGAGTAGTGGAGAACCTCATTGACAACCTATGACTCACTAGCTGCTAAAAATGCTAAGGATGCCTTAGGTTAATTAGAAATGGAGCAGAATTTAAGGAATTCCATTACTGTATTTGTGGATTACTTTTCTAAACTAGACAACAATGACATCATAGAGGCCCTGAAAATACCTAGGAGTTATGTCAGGGCATTGGCAAATTAAGTTAATGATTTAGGTGAATATTGCATATTCTCGTTCTTTCTCACCCAGCTTTATAACAAGCAGTACCTACTTTTTAATGAAATGGGTAATGCCCCCGCTTTTGTCCTAACTTCCTTGACTGTAGTTTTATTCCTTCTGTTACTATCTTCTTTTATGGTTCAGGTAAAAGCCTTTTTTTCAGATAAGAGAAAAAGAAAATTAAAATAATAAAAGGTCTGTAACCCTACGGATCAGCGTTTGTCCAAGCTGGACTTTGGAGAGCAGGGAAGCAGTCACGGCAGGAGGACCCATGGCCTTTCGCTTTTTCGGTTGTAGTAGCAAAATCTTCTCTGGTGCTTCTCCCTCCTGCCTGTTGTCAATGTCTGGCTGCATATGTGTTCTCAGCAAAACTGTCCAGTGAGTCCCTCCTGCCCCTCTCCCCCCTGCCCTTCCCCACTAGTATCTCCTCCAACTCTGCACTCAGGCCGCCTGGGCTGCTGTCATCCCGCCTGCACCACTTACTGGCCATGAAACCCTAGGAAAGTTCCTTAACCTGTCTGAGCCTCATTTTTCTTACTCGTCTAAAGGGAAAATAGACCTGACTTTCAGGGTTATTATGCACATCAAACAAAATAGCACAGTGTCAGTGCCCAGCAACACGCCTAGTGCATAGCAAGCACTCCATCAATGTGAGTTCCTTCCCGTCAGTCTGCTTTGGAGCCTGGGTCACGGGGGAACTCCGGGGTTATGAGATGAGAGTGAAACAGAGAGAGTCCTGGCATTTACATGCAGCTAGGGGGCTTTCGACTGTGCTTTTGACTAATTTCATTCCCAAACTTGACCAGCAGAAGAAACAGAACTAAGTAAACTCATCTCTTCTAAGGTTTTTAGTCCAGCCACTACCTTGAGGAGGCTCTTGCCATTTCAGAGAAAAGCAATCATGACACCAAACAGTCATTATCCTGCCCAGTTATCTCAGGGCCCAGGTTGCCGGGGTTGCAGTGGCTCCAAAACAAAGAAATACTGAGAGATTTGTCAATTCCGAACGACTAATTTGACTTATGTTAGCCAAGAGCTAGGTTTTCCTTTTATTGACTAGACCTTCTCCTTCGCTAATTGGCTTTCCCTCTTGTGCACGTGGCCGGGCAAAGAGGGTCCCTCTCCTCAGACCGCGGCCCGCTCGGGTCTGCACTTCGCCCCGAGGCTTTCCTCAAACCTCAGGCTCCCTAAGCTTCCTGTTGAAGCCAACATGTTTTCAACAGCCTGGCTGTTGATGCCCTGCCATGAGAATGATGTCTGAGCTTGCTCCAGGAAACAGTCCAGGTCCACTCGCGTGAGAGCATTTTCTAGGTTCAGCATGCCAGGTGCTAGGTACATAGCTGTAATCTCTCAAGAATCTTAATCCTCGATTCTTCAAAAAAACGTAAGAGAGAATGTGAGTTTATAGTCTAGGGATCAAATCTGGTAGAAAAACCTGGATTTATTTTTCCTTCGCATTGTATATACAGTTTTTATCCCCCAACATTTTTGTCATATTATTAAAATCTTCCTACAGCAAAGTTGAAAGAATTTTACGGCAAATTCTCATATACCCACTCCCTAGATTCAACCATTAACATTTTACTATACTTGCCTTATCACATATCTATCCATCTGTCTGTCTCTCTAGCCATGCATTGGCCTTATATTTTGATGCATTTCAATGTGATCTGCAGACATCGGTACACTTCCTCCTAAATACTTCGGTATGCTGGAATTCAATTAAAAATGCATACCCCTCACACCTCTTCTCAGTCCCCATCTGCAGCAGTAACTACTCTTGAATTTTTTCTACTATAGATTAGTTTTGTCTCTTCTAAAATGTCATATAAATGGAATTGTTAGTATGTTCTTTTTTTGTGTAATACTTCTTTCACTCCTATTAATGTTTTTGAAATTTATCCATGTTGTTGCATGCATCAGTAATTTGTTCTTAAGTAAGACTTCATTCTATGATTATACCACAATTTATCCATTCTACTTTAATGGACACTTAACTCGTTTCCAGTTTTTTGGCTATTATGATAAAGCTGCTAGGAATACACCTGGAAAAGCCTTTTTTCATTTCTCTTGGGTAAATACCTAGAAGTAGAATTTCTGGGTCATAGAATAGGTGTATGTTTAGTTTTATAATAAATTGACAAAACTTTTTCTAAAGCGATCCTACCATTTACACTCACACCAACGATGTATAAGAGTTCCAGTAGCTCCAAATCCTGGCCAACATTTGATGTTATCAGTCTTAGCCTTCTGGTGAGTGTATAGTGGTGCCTCATCGTGGTTGTAATTCACATTCTCCTAGTAACTAATCATGCAGAGCACTTTTTCATTATATGGTAATTTCTTTTGAAAAAATTAACATACTATCATTTAAAAATCAAGAGGTTTCCAATAAGAATTCAGATTCCCAGCTTATCATGAAATATTAAAGGACCTAGCACAACTAAGCTCATATATCCACATGGGAACTTCAACCGAAGCTGAGTAGTGGCTGTGCTTTTAGAGCAACTCCTCTTTAGTTCCCCAGGGTCTCCTGCCCTCCCCATAACTCCCCAATTGTCAATTACCATCATCATTGCGTTTGTAGTGTTGTTTTCCTTCCTGCTAGGAGGAAAGTGAGCATTTCTTGAACCCATATTCTTAACAATATGGGAAAACAAAAGGTAGATCAAGAGGGCCTTATGTTTCAGAAAAGGTAGAAAGACCACATTTCTTTGTAGCAATGAGAAAATATTCCTATAAGGTTGAATATGTGAATTAAATGGGTCTATTTTGAAAGGTTACAACTTAAGGCTCTATAATGAAACTGCCTGGCTTTACTTTTTTTATTATCTGGCTGGCCCCTTTAGGATTTTGCGTTTGCAGCTCCTATAACAGAACACTCAAACTGATAAATTATGTCTCAAGGCTCCACCAACAGGGGGTTATTTAGATATACAAAGGGATCTAATTTCATGTCCTTTTATTGAAAAAGGAAAAAAAAACCCACTCCAATAATACTTCATTTAGAATATTTTATGTGTTATAAAACATTGAGACTAAAAAAATTTGTTTCACTTTCTCAAATTCTATAATTTTGCTTTTAATTCCAGGATTGTAAGTGGAAAATGTATATGGAGATGGATGGGGATGAAATTGCAATAACCTACATAAAAGATGTGACATTCAACACAAACCTACCTGATGCAGAGACTTTAAAGATGACAAAGGTAGGGTTCTATTTACGGCTTAAAAGCTTTTTTGAATTCACAGATATCAAACAAAGACATTAAAATACCCCAGCGGTGTGCTTTTGTGCTTGTCGATGCTCACATCAGCTCAGCCTCAAGCTGGCTGTTGAAAGGCACATTTTATTTAGCAGATTGAGATCATAATAGGTTTTTGTTAAAATTCCACTTATGCTGTGTGAACTAAAAAGCACTGCAAAAACGTGTCGTTTAATTTTTTAAAAATTTTTCTTCTACCTTTCTTCCTGCTTACTTTGTCATTGATTAAAGGAGAGAAAATGCTAACGATGAAAATATTTACTTTGGATTTTGAGTCCTTTTTAAATTCGGAAACTTGTGAGGAGGAAGACTTTCCTGGTTAAGTTCGATTTCTTGAAGGACTTAGATGAGGTTATTGATGAGGCACACATTGGAGTCTTAACAGCCCCCTTAAGTTCACACCTATGAATTCCTGGGGTGGCCAGAGAGCACGTTACTACACTCGGGTCAAGACAGAAGCATGCCCATGAAAATGTTGAAGAAAGACTTATAAAAATGCTTAGCTTGCTCTTCAAAATGGAAAAAATTCATACTGAAAAAATGCATATGAGACTTCAATTGCAGAAGGTCAGCAACTTCAGGCAAATAACCATGACGTCAGTTGGACCATCTCCCTAACCTCACATAAACCATTAACTCTAGCTCGCTCTTAACTGTGCATTTGGTTTCAGTGAAGAAAATGAGGCTTACAGCAAGGAAGAACCAGGGAACAAACACAAGTAGGGAAATAAAATGATTCTTCAAAGCCATGCATTAGACTTGTAAATGTGTTCTCTTCATAGGCATAAGATTGCTAAACACCCAAGTCCTTTTAATTTACAAGTGGATTCATCAAGTAGATTGATTTGATATTCATTGTTGGATTCCTCTGTGCAACTCGGAGTTATTTCAATGGCATTATTTATCTGGAAAGGTTATGATTTGGTTTTAACTTTTTCCTATTTTATGGGGACATATTATATATGTTTTGATGTCTTGAAGACTAGAAAAATTCTTTCTGTCTTCCCCACCTGTGACATGGAGTTGGAAAACTGAATGCAGGTGTTTTTGCTACAATGCCATATACACAAAATTACAGACCAACATTAATTAACAGAGCTTATAGGGAAAATAAGGCTGGGGCAGACCATTCAAAATTTATAGCACTTGTTAACACCAACAGAAGGAAAAGAACTCGCACAGCTAAATCTCTACCACATTATCTTGTACTCAGCTCACTCCTTTGCAGCCTTAAACCTGGAGTGAAGGGGGGATGGGAGGAGAGTGCAGCTCACTTCTTAAAAGAGACTGTTTTCCTCAAAATTAAAATAGGATCTAAAGTCTAGGCTTCTTCACTAATCCTTTGTTTTAATACAATGGGGAAATATTGCCACAGTTTCTTCATTCGTATGTGCAGCTTTGCCAGATAGCCTGAGATAGTAGAAAGCACAGTGGTTGTTAAAGCCACTAAACCAGCCACTGCTTGCACTCAAAGAAGGCACTTCTGGGTCTTCTTATATTGTTATGGCTTTCTCTTAATTGTGAGAAAGCTTTCTGTTGATGCTTCAAATTTTAGCATGAATTAATGATAGGATTGAGTGATAGCAATGCTGTTATCAGAAAAGAAAAGATTGTGGCAGACCAGGACTAGCTGTTGACGAATACACAAAAGGATATTCTATGAAAAACAAAACCCAGAATATGAGCATGTGAGTAATCACATGTGAACCAACAAGGCTTTCAAGATAATCTGATATCATGCCCCCATGTTGCCAATTGTGTGTGGCACTACTGGCCTCAAAGAAACATACTATAGCAGAGCAGGCTGTTTTATGATACTACAGCATCCTAACTTTTGTTTTTCAGCCACCATTTGTAATGGAGAAGTGGATTGTAGGAATAGCGGAAAATCAGACTGTGGAGTGCACTGTCACCTATGAGGTAAGCTCTGGGGGAGGAAGGCTAGTGGCTTCCCCAACAGTTAATGAATAGGGAACTAACTGTTCCCTCAGCATGCTTATAATTTATTGGGATTTATTGGGAGAGAAATTATTTAACCAACATGAATACGGGAAGAGCAATATAAGTTCTATAACAAAATGTTGGGAAGGAAAGAGAACAGGATACACTTACCTAAAGAGAGAGAGAGGTAGTACTTCATTCATTCATTCACTAGTTAGTGATTGAGCACCCTCTATGTACCATGCAACATGTTAGGTACTGGGGGTACCCAACAGTGACTAAAACAGGTCTTTGCCTTCTTGGCTCTTAGAGTTTAGGGGTGAGGGTAGATGAATGATTCTTCAAAAGCACAACCCCCACTACCACCTTGAGAGGAGTCTATTACCAAAAACAGTTGAACAGATTCCACATATTTTTTTCCTTTGAAAAAATAGAAAAAAATTATACTTTTGAAAAATATGCTATTAATATTAAAATTCATACATTTAATGGTACCTGCTGGCAGGTACTGTTCTGTAATTAGGATAGACTAGGTCTATATTCTCTTGGGGCTTATATTCTAATTGGGGGAAGATAGATGATAAATAAGTAATAAATAAAAAATATCTGAGAGTGATGGGTGGTAAATGGAAAATAGCGTGACTCGGGCATGCAATGGGGTGGTCAGGGAAGACCTCTTCTCAGAGGAGGAGACAGCAGGGAAGAGCAGAGGAATAGCAAGTGCAAATCCCCAAGGCACAGAGTACAAAGACAAAAGATCATAGGGCCACAGTGAGGAATTTGAATGCACTATATGCACAACAGGAAGTCAATGGGGCATTTTAAGTAGTAGAGAGAAAGAACCTAATTATGTTGTAAAAATCAAAATCTTTCTTCTGTACAGTAATGTGCATATAGTTAACAATATTGTACACCTAAAATTTGTTCAAAGGGTAGATTTAATGCTACGTATTTTTTACCATAATTTTTAAAAGCTCACATTAAGCGTTAGAGAATGATCTCTCTGTAAATATATTTCAATCATCTGTGTTCAATGAATGTATTTAATACTAATAATTTCTTAAAAACCAATAAGATCTTCATGGCTTGTGAGACATACACCTAACAAGGTAGATAGACGCTGTGGGGAGCCAGGGGAGGGCTGCAGTTATAGCACAGTTCTTGGCACACATTAAGGTATCTATGTGAATACCATCAACAGGACATGCATTTCATTCATTCAATCAATCATTCATTCAAGAAACATTTATTAAGGATTTACCATGAGCCAGGCACTATAAGAGGTGCTTATACATGTTTTATCTCACTAACCTCATGTAAATTCTGCGAGATAGGTATTATTATCTTCATTTCACAGATAAGGAAAACAGGCTGAGAGAGATGAAAGGAAGTCCCAAGGTTTGGGGTATGTAGTGACAGAGTTAATGGAGTCACACCCATGTCTTCTGACTATAAAAATGCTTTCCACCCTTCCCCGGCTACCCAGTTAGCCTCTCAGTGGCTGCAGTAACATGAAGGAAGGCTGCCTCGAATTGGACTTCATGATGGACATTGTAGTGGTTTCCTGAGCTGCCAGGGTTTGGTTTTCGGTGCTAGAATCTGAATCCCGGCTAGTCCACTTACCCAGCCTGGAATCCAATAAGTATCACAGCAGTTCTCTATCCTCACCTGCCAGGGCATACAGGTTGTCAGAGATGAGGAACCTGAGAAGTTACATTAATTATCAAAGTGTCAATTGTGGGACACAAAACCTAAACAAAAGAGATTGTTCAGTCTTGGGACACTTGGAATCTAGACTATTCTGAAGCCTGTTAATTGGGCCTCACTACCCAGGGAGAGTCTTCTTTTGTAACTGGACAGTTAGCCAGTTTTCAATTCTGCCTGCCTCAGACAGTTCTGGAGACACACCACACCCAATTCTTTCCTTCTCTCTCCCTTTCCTCTCCCTCCTTCTCCTCCTGTTTAGACTCCATGACATGCCGCTTGTGTCTGGATTTTTCACTTCAGAGTTTTTTAAAACATATTTTCATAACCGTATTGAATCCTGGAGACTCTTTAATCAACACTGACTGGTGACACCTGGTGAGGAGGGAGATTTCAGGACAAGAAGGTGGTGCGTCCTCACCTCTTCCTGGTCCTTGTTTCTTTTTTTTTTTTTTTTTTGAGACAGAGTCTCACTGTGTTGCCCAGGCTAGAGTGCTGTGATGTCAGCCTAGCTCACAGCAACCTCAAACTCCTGCACTCAAGCGATCCTCCTGCCTCAGCCTCCCGAGTAGCTGGGACTACAGGCATGCGCCACCATGCCCGGCTAATTTTTTCTATATATTTTTAGTTGTCCGATTAATTTCTTTCTAATTTTGGTAGAGACGGGGTCTCACTCTTGCTCAGGCTGGTCTCAAACTCCTGAGCTCAAACAATCCGCCCGCCTCGGCCTCCCAGAGTGCTAGGATTACAGGCGTGAGCCACTGCGCCTGGCCCTTGTTTCTTAACTCTTGATCCCATCTCACTTTTGTGTCTGTACGTCGCAGGTGATCCGTCCCACCCACATTCACCCAGTCAGTCACCCTCGTGATCAAAGGCAGTCTTGGGCAATATGGCGGTCAGATTTTCATTTGACAAACACAGTATCTGTTTTCAAGTACTATATATAGAAGAGATTATTTTTTATTTCTTACTGAACAAAGAGGTAAGTTGAGATTTGCCAAATATTAATAGATCCTGGGAGAAGACAAACATATTTTTAGCTACTATAATCTAGTAAGGAATATATGTTGTAATACATTAAGGAACAAGGTACTATAACCCATTAGGGAATAAAGTGGGTAAAATTTTCCTTTTAGTCAAATTAGCATATTTAGGCCAACTGTTCAGAACATTTTACCTAATGCATTATGATGGTGCTCTAAGGAGTGAAATTCAAGTGATATAATAACCTAAGTGTCATTTCTTCCCATTTTATATATGTGGGTCTGTTTGATCATGTGTTTCTTTTTCTTTTTTTTACCAGAATGATGTTAGAACTCCAAAAAGCACTAAACATAACCATTTGATTCAGTGGAGTAGAACAAAACCTCAGGATGAGGTGAAAGCAGTCCAACTTGCCATTCAGACATTATTCCCCAACTCAGAAGGCAACCCTGGAAGCAGGTCTGACTCAAGTAAGTTAGTGTTCAACGTTAGATGTGTGTTAGAGTCCAAAAACTTAATTTTGAAATTCTCATACCAGATGTAAGTGCCAGAGGTAAGTTCCTTTTTGTAATTTTACAGTATCGGTTTTATAAACAGATTATATGGAGAATAGTATTTATGGACTTATGAGCATATTATAATAAATTTAAATATTTGGATAACTATGGTAAAAGATGAAAAGTAATGATTATATTGCATTGGTAAATAAAAATATGTATGTATGTGTATATACACATATATTTAGTTTCCAAAAGTGTGCCCGTAGATAAAGATATGAATCTTCTATGTCTAGCAAACATTCCTACAAAGCCACTGCTATCACTGGGACAGCTTCTTGAGTCCTGAACACCATTGATACGTCAAAGCATGGGAATGATTGGGAAAGGAGGAAGGGAAGGAGGAAGGAGGGAGGGGGGGAAATAAGGATAAGAGAAGAAGGAAGGGAGGATAGAGAAAGAGAAAACGTGAGATGCATATGATAGATAGTGGTGATAGTACCTCCAGATGATATAAAGAAACAATTTAGAGTAACATAGAGGAAGGTCAATTGACTTGCTGTAAAAAGGGTCATTATTTGGTGGATTCAGGAGAGAGATTCTGACCCTTAGCTTTGTTGGTCCAGAAAATCTAATACAACTCAGAGTTAGGCTCTGCGGGACTGCAATAAGCTAACAAACACATGGGAGGTAGATAAAGCCCCATGCAGTTCACTCTTTCCCATGAGAAACGTACCCACCAAACAAACCAGAAATACATGTTTTCTGATCAGTGCATTTTTCCCCCGAGAGGAAAATATACCTAGGAAGCCATATCAAAGGTTCTTTGGTGGGCATGGAATCAAAGCAAGGGGCTCCACCGAGCTGACCCTCATGGCCAGTCTTGCTGAGGTATGTAGCTTGTAACAGAGTTATGAGAGCCCAGCTCCTATCTCCTCCACTGAAAGCACTGATCTACCAAGCCAGCCAGGCAGTTTGAAAGGTCCACAAGCCAGGGTGCCCAGAATCCTGGACAACACTCAAAACCTACTAACAAATGCTTTGACAGCGTGCTGAACCTGTAAACCTTTGTCAACACAGTTGATTTGGTTATTCTCCCGCAAATAATCACGAGAAGACATTCTGAGCACCAAAACACGTTGTCAAACATCTTTTAGGGTATGCTATTTCTACACATGACTAACCTGTACAACAGGTGTTGATTCTTTCAGAAGGTGCTCCCATTCTAAGTTCTTTTATTGGTCAGTTCAACAGTCTTGCCTTACATGCCTACTGTCGTGCCTTTAAGTACTTCTTGCTATAATCACTAATGCTTGTGGGGCACATTTTGTATCTGTAGGGCTGTCACAGCCATGATCCTATTTGATTTCCACAGCACCCCTGTGGAATCTGTGGGGGCCTTCTCTCTGCATCCCTACAGTATTTTTCTCTTCCATTAAAAACCGGTTGTTTGTTTCCCTACCCATATGACACAAAATGGCTGCCAATAGCTTCAAATCCTTTTTTGTATAGTTTATATCCTACTACGTTAAGAGTCACCAAACAGATACTTTATTTGTCCCAATTCCAGATTCCCTGGGGTAAAACTTATTAGAGCTGTTTCTTTCAGCATTCTTCCACGGATCAATAACTGCATCTGCGGGTGAGGGGTGGTGGGTGGGGTGGGTGGCGAGGACAGGCTGTGCGTCATATGGTAACCATGCGGGCAGAGGCAAGGTGGTGACAGTCCCAAAAGAAGGCAATGGACAGACATCTCTTAGGTGTCCTCTACTTCTCTTAAAACTTTTAGGAGACAGTTATTCTCTGTCTCTAATCTGTACCTATCTCCTACTGGAATTGCTTTGGATAAACTTTTTCCCTCTGATTATGGTATTAATAATAACTGGACAGGTTACAGGGCTGACCTCTCTTTGGCTTAGTCCACTTTTAGCTCGTTTGCTTCCCTTCCTCCCTCCTTGTATTCTTTTTGCCAATGTGATGTGAAGACTCAGAGGATACCACCTGGACCAGTTAAGCTCTATCTTTCAGCCGCAAGTAGCAGAAAACCCAGTTTCCATTGGCTTACTAAATTGGTTCTCAAAGTGTAGCCCCAGGACCAGCAGCATGAAGATCACCTGTGAACTTGTTAGAAATGCAAATTCTCAGGCCCAATCCTGGACCTACTGAATCAGAAACTCTGAGGGTAGGACCAGCAATGTGCATTTTAATCCTCCGGTGATTCAGAGGTACTCTAAAGTCCTTAAACTGGTTTAAACTGTAGTAAAATTTATTACCCTTGATAACAAGAAGTCCAGAGGTAGGGCAGGGCTCCAGGTGCAGTAAGATAAGCCGGCTCAACCATATTAACGTTGAAGAATGAACCTTTCCTTCTCTCCGCTGTGTCATGCCCAGTACGTTGCCTTTGCCCTCGCCTAGCTCCTCTCATGTTCACAGTCATCACATAAAGATATAGCAACGCCCAGAGGAGATAAGGGGTCGGGTCCCTCCTTGTTCTCATGTTTAGGACTAAGGAAAACTTTCCTAGAACCCCCCAGCAGGCCACCCCTCACCGATTCTGTTTTGACCAGAACTGAGCAACGTGTCCATTCCCAGTCACGGCATCCGCATATCTGGCTTGGGCTGACCGAAGCCTGTCCCTAGAGCCAGAACGTGGTCAGCGTCCCCAACACACAGGTCTACATGGAGGGGGCTGGACACCAAACGCAATCAGGGTTGTGGTGGAAGCTAAAATTCCAGAGAAATCAGGATTAAAGAAAGAAAGCACTGTGACTCTGTCTGATTCTGCTCACGTGAAGTATCTGAAGTAGTCAAAATAAAGCAAGTAGGTAGAAAGGTGGTTACCAAGGGGTGGGGAAGGGGGAGTAGTATTTTGTGGATGCAGAGTTCCAGTGTTGCGAGATGACACTATACAGAGACCTGTTGTGCAACAATGTGAATATACCTAACACTACTGAACTGCACACTTAAAAATGGTTAAGATGGTAAATATAATATGTTTTTTACCACAATAAAATACACACATGCACACAACAGCAACAAAGAAGGCACTGTGGTCGATCGAAGCCTGTGAAGCGTGTCTGGACACAGGGGCCACCTGTGCCTAGAAGAGTCTCTCACCTCAGGGGTTTGGGTCCCCGGTGCCCAAGCAGACGGAGGCAGAGAAGGGAGCGTGCTCTGCTCCCCCCAGAAGCTCGCTCTGCAAAGGCAGGGCCACAATGGCTGAGGACGCTGACAAGGAGGGCTATCCAGGAACTCTGGAATGTGGGCAGTATAGTTTAGGCCCTGGGGAAGCAGGAAAGATCTTAGGTGTAAGGGACTTGCTTATTCACTGAAATATAGCTTACTAAATGGTCCTTATTAATTAACCATTTTCTTTTACCTTAATGTCTATTTGCCGTGCAGCTTCATTTTTTACGCTGAAAACATGTCCTATTCCTGAACCTCAGGAATCTTTTCTCTGGAAACGAGCTGTTTTTCTTCCCAAAAATCTCTAGCTGTCTCAACCTTCAGAACCTTGTTTCTTTTATCTGCATTTAGGGTCTTCGAGGGTTTCAAGTGCTAGTTCGGGGCCAGGCGAGGTGGCTCACACCTATAATCCTAGCACTTTGGGAGGCCATGGCGGGAGGATTGCTTGAGGCCAGGAGTTTGAGAATAGCTTGAGCAAGAGCGAGACCCCATCTCTACAAAAAATAGAAAAATTAGCCGAGTGTTGTAGCACACTCTGTAGTCCCAGCTACTCAGGTGGCTGAGGCAGGAGGATCACCTGAGCCCAGGAGTTTGAGGTTGCTGTGAGCTATGATGACACCACTGCACTCTACCCTGGGCAACAGAGTGAGACCCTGCCTCAAAAAAATAAAAAAAAAAAAGCGCTGGTTGGCAAAAAGTCTTTTGTTTATCGAACATGCCACAGCCACCTGAACATACTTAACAGTAATTTCTAGAAGTGACAACACAACTAAGTAGGAAGAAGATGGGGTTTAGATGCATAAGGACCTGGGATTACTGACTGAGGGACCTTGGGCAACTTATTTGACCTCCCAAGCTTCCTCATTTATAGAATAAGACTTTTGGCATTTACCTAAAAAGATTATTGAGAAGATTAAATGAGATAATGTAAGTAAAGCCCATGGAACAATGCCAAACACATAGCATATATTCAGTAAGTGTAAATGCCCTTATTTTTAAAGAATTATTTGTAGTAATAAAGGAAACATCCTTATACCTAGCCTAGAATTTCTATGAATGGCAAAGCTGAGAGCATCCCAAACAGCCTTGAATTATCCCAAGACAGGCTTATGAATGAGGCATGCAGCCTTAGTGTGGCGTAAAAGATGCTCATTTCCATTTCTTCTGCAGGTGCTGATTGCCAGTGGTTAGACACGCTGCGGCTGCGGCAGATTGCTTCCAACACTTCTCTCCAGCGTTCCCAGAGCAATCCGATTCTGGGATCACCATTCTTCCCGTACTTCGATGACCAGGATTCCTACGCTGCTGCTGTGAGGCGGAGCCAGGCGCCCATTAAGTATCAACAGATTACACCTATAAACCAGTCCAGAAGCTCCTCTCCTACTCAGTATGGACTGACCAAAAACTTAACTTCTCTGCATCTCAACTCCAGGGACAGTGGCTTTTCCAGTCTTAATAATGACAGCTCTTTAGAGAGAGGTCGATACTCAGATAGGAGCAAGAACAAATATGGTCGTGGTAGCGTGTCCCTCAATTCTTCTCCTCGAGGGAGATACAGTGGAAAAAGTCAGCATTCCACTCCTTCAAGAGA
This sequence comes from Propithecus coquereli, assembly GCF_000956105.1. Lineage (NCBI taxonomy): Eukaryota > Metazoa > Chordata > Mammalia > Primates > Indriidae > Propithecus > Propithecus coquereli. Next base: position 6,113,251 of record NW_012149063.1, read on the forward strand.
AAGATATTCTGGAAAGTTCTACAGGGTTTCTCAGTCTGCACTCAATACTCACCAGTCACCTGACTTCAAGAGAAGCCCAAATGAGCGCAACCAACCCAGGACCATCCCAGGGATGCCTTTGCACGCTGAGACTGACTCAAGAGCCAGTGAGGAGGAGAGCAAGGTGAGCGAAGGGGGATGGACGAAAGTGGAATACCGGAAGAAGCCCCACAGGCCCTCCCCTGCCAAGACCACCAAAGAGAGAGCCAGAGGGAACCACCGTGGATGGAGAAACTTTTGATGAATTTAACCAGATGCATTTTTCTAGGCAGGTTTTTTTATTTTAATATAATAGATTTTGATAATATGATACCTTCAGATGGAATTAACAAAAAGACAATTCTTCTGTTTTTTGGGTTGTTGGGAAATACCTTATAATTGAAACTACAGCCAAACCAGTGCCAAAATTATAGATGTTGATTGTCCAGTGACGGTAACTAAACTTGAAAATAACTACACATATTTAACTTTTATTTTCTAGAGACATAACATAGCTAACTTTTATTTTCTAGAGACAGAGTCTCACTTTGTCACCCAAGCTGGAGTGCAATGGCACAATCATAGCTCACTGCAATCTCAAACTCCTGGGCTCAAGCGATCCTCCCGCCTCAGCCTCCAAACCTGGCACATGCCACCAAACATGGATAATTTTTTTTTTTTTTTTTAGAGATGGGGTCTCACTATGTTGCCCAGGCTAGTTTCAAACTCCTGGCCTCAAGGGATCCTCCTGCCTCGGCCTCCCAATGCACTGGGATTACAGGCATGAGCTACTATGCCCAGCCCAAGTTAACCTTTTTAGAGGAGGGATTATGCCGTTTTTTTACCTAACCAGTGATATTCTCACTTATGTTAGCAGGGCCAGGACCAGGGTAAGGAAAGTGAGGTCAACAAAAAAAAAATCAAAATTCCAGGTAAAGAAGGATCAGTAATACTGATTTTTCCTTTTGTCTAAGGCTCCAATAGAGCTCGGCAAGACACTGTTACCAATCCTGTCTTTATTTAAAATTTTGAGGCCAGGCTCACTGGCTCACGCCAGGAGCTTGAGATGAGCCTGTACCCCTTCTCTATTAAAATTAAATAATAAATAAATAATATAAATTTTTGATATTTTGTTCTTCATGAATGTTTTATATTAGTTTTCTTTTTTTAAATATTAAAATATCATTTATCTGATTACTGAGTTTTGGGGGGTTTTTTTGATGCCCCCAAATTTTGTGCCCAAGGCAAGTGCTTCACTCATCTTAACCTTGTCTTAACCCTGCTGGTTAGTATTTATTTTAGTAAGATATTTGTGTTTTTATCATGGTCAGAGTTGAACTGATTTGGCTTGTCATTTTTAGGCAATAAAAAAGGTTATTGAATTTAATGTTGATTATGATGCATATCACATTCATTAAGATTCATCTGAAACCAACAATCTAAATTGCCTAGATTTGTGGTTGTTTCCCTCCCTAATCTCCCAGGGACTGCTTTTGAATATTATATTCTACGTTTTACCAAAGAAGGAGCAAAGAGGGGAAAACAACAATCCATAAATTTCTCTTGGGATGTCAGAAATCTAAAATCTAAAAGAAAACAGACACAGAGCAAGACAGTAACGTCACAAGCTAATAGCCAGAGAAATTTAAAATTACCAACATCCTTGTTAGAGCAAGACATTAATAGCAGCCTTGCAGCAAGACAGCTCTAAGCAGCTAGGGGTGAAGAGGTAAACCGCTGGGGGTGGAAGGAGGCCGCCTGCAGTTTAGGGCAAGAATGTGGAATCCAACTTGTGGACGTCCTCCTATTTTACAAATGAAAAAGTCAGGTGGCAACAAACTTATGTCAAATAAATCAATGTTACTTCTATATTCTGAGATTCTGTTCAGCATTCACTAACCCTGAATATCAAGTGTTCTTGACCCTGCACAGGACCCTCGATGCTCTGCAGAAATCCAGATGACACATTGGTGATTCTGTGGGGTTGAGTTCTCTTTCAATAGAAACCAGTCATCAGACTACGTGCATACGTTCCAAGAGTAGCTGCCCTGGTCTACTACAGTCCTCCGGGCCTGGTAGGGAAAACTGTATTTGGGTAGCATTAAAGTCAAGGTTATAGGAAATGACCTTTATTTATAAGGGAAGCCATCATGACCTACACATTGATTCAACAACTTGATTTTATACAAGTTCCATTTCGTGACATCTGCATTTACAAGCAAAAGCCATGGGAATGGTGTAATTAGTTATCGAGGTACTCTTTTCCATCATGCATAACCAACTTCTAAGGTTTTAAGTTCCACTGTGATCCTTTCTCATGAAGTTTATATCAACCACAGTCTGCTTTCAGTTATTTTCCCCATTTGTCCTTTGTTTACATTTAAAGAAAAGTAGACTAGGCCGGGTGCGGTGGCTCA
>NW_012149063.1:6116583-6127606 GCF_000956105.1 Propithecus coquereli
AAAATAAATCAGTTGCCAACAATGAGGAGCTATATTAGTGGCAAAGGGCTGAAGTTAAGACCAAAAGAAAAAAAAAAAAAAGCAAGGATATTTTATGGGAAAAAAATTATAGTAGGAACAAATGAAGAGAATATATCTTGGACTGGGCACTTCCAAATGTCGGGATTTGGTGGTCCCTAAATAGGCTTCAGAGCTGGTCTGGAACTGCCAGATCTATGTGGGTTGCTGTCATGGAGGCAGTCATGATTCCAGGCAAAGCCCACACAAGGCAGGATGTTTTGCTCTTTGCACAAAACCACTGGCTTAGCAATACAATAGACCTAGCCTCAGTAATTGAATAATCCCAAAACTGTGGAAGAGAGCTAGGAACTTTTTTAAATCAAGAACTACTTTAGAAATAAGTATAATTAGCAATTGTTTTCAGCCAATTTATAATGATATAGCTCATAAAAATAATAAAAATTAAATTGCAATGTTTCAAACTACTCACAGTAAAATTTAGAACAGTAAATCTGACCTGAGAAAATTAGGTTAAGAAACAATGATTACAAAAGAAAACTCATGGTGGCAGAAGCTATTATTGGTAAAAATTAGTATGAACAACAAAAATGTTGATATATACTATTTTCATTGTAAAATTTAAATTGAAAGGAACTGATCCATAGGGAAAAGTCAGAACAAAAAAATTTGATATGAAAATGGGAAATAACACTATGTTAGATAGAAAATTAATCGGGAAATTAGATTGACATAATGATATTTGCTCCATGAAAATCTTTCTTCACAAAAACATTTCTCAGTATTTGTAAAATTCAGATCAAAATATTTTACCTATAAATATAGAGTCAAAATGTCCTGGGATCAAAACAGTAAGGTCAGAATCTCCAGTAGTTCCAAATGGCAGGGTCAAAACATCCTGGACACGCCTCAAGGCATTCTGACTTAATTGCAACTTTTCCAGTTCAGATGTACCAAAATATTTTATGAGCTTTGTAAGTAGCTTCTCTATAATTTGTCTTCGCACTGCAACAAGTTGGTACAGATATGGTATGCTTCTAAAACTCTGGGTCTCAGAAACCACTCAGTTATAAGATGTCATGATCTGGTTATGTGAGCTTGTTCAGGATTGAACATCATTGAAATTTTAAATTATAGGGAGTGTGCTTAGGAGACTTATAAAATCTCTTGTCATCCTTGGGTTTGAGGAGCTACAGTGAAGCCAGGATGCCATGGGGGATTAGAGCATAAGACCTAGACCTGCTTTACTGTCTATTTGCTGTTACTGGATCTGGTTTATGAGATTAACAAGGTGGAAAAAGTGCCAAATCCGTGATCAAAATTGCCAAGACTTTGGTGTACCAGCTGGCCAAATAAGATATGACCCAATCAACAGTTAAAGAATGAAGAACTGTGACCTCATACTTCAATCAACACTAAAATCAAGATTTGGTTTCCGTAAGGAATGTCCCATGTATTCAACTCTACCAGAGAAATTCCTTTCCTAACACCTAAATGACTCTCAGCCTGGTGGACCAGCTGAAGTCCTGCCTGGCTGGAGACCTCCCTCCAGGGCTCCAGCCACATTATCCATCCTCTACCTCCCAGGGGGCCCTTCATCACACATTCCCTTGCACTATTACTTAACCCTTGCAGTCCCACTCCCCTGAAGGTGCTCTGTGAGAATAATGCAGTGCTGCCCAAGAACCTGACAATAAGGGAAATAAGAGTAACCTCTGAGAATTCATCAATGAAATGGCCACAGATGCTGCAATACCTCCCAGGCTTGCAAAGTGTGTTTGTAAATCAGGCTGAAAGTATGAAGCAATCCAAAGAGAACACAAGTCTTTTAGAAGCCGTGGTGAGTTTGGGGACAGCCAGAGCTGGTCGTCATTGGCAGCCTAGAATAGGGCAATGCCCAAGGAAGAGATTAGCCATACTGTTCAACCAAGACCTGCATGCAGGGCACAACCTGCCTGATCACATGTGGTGACCATGTAAACAGGACAATATTGTCCAGCACAACCCTTCCCAAAGTGACATGAGAATCCACTCAGTCTGAGAGATACAAACCTGGTGTGGAGATGGCCACATGGCCGAGCTCATGCAGACCTTTTCTGCGCCACGATCTGCCTCACACCCACAGCAAAGCCAAACATGACACTGCAGCCACACTGAAGTAGCTGCCATGCTCTCCCTTGTCTTCAAAACTTTGTACTCCATCCAGTCTGAACAAGAGCAAGACCCCGCCTCTACTAAAAATAGAGAAAATTAGCTGGGCATGGTGGCACATGCCTGTAGTCCCAACTATTTGGGAGGCTGAGGCAGGAGGATCCCTTAAGCCCAGGAGTTTGAGGTTGCTGTGAGCTAGGCTGACACCACCACACTTGCCCCCGCAACAGACTGAGATTCTGCCTCAAAAACAAAACAAAACATTGTATTCCCCCTATCCAGCTTCCCCTGTATTGTCTGCTACATTACCCTTCTTTACCTCTCTGCTAAGACATCACCACCTCCAGGAAACCTTTCCAGATGCCCAGGCCTGAGTCAGTCCCTCTCTTGTGGTTCCCATAGAACCTTTTGATTGCTCAATCATATTTATCCCCCTCTATTGTAATTCTCCCAAGATCTACTTGTCTGTATGTCTCTCTAGACTATCAACCTCATGAAGCCTGGGATTTTGCCTATCTTGGTCCCCAGTGTATCTATAAGACATAATGGGTACTCAGTCTGCTTGCTGAATAAATGGATTAATTGTTTATTAATCAGGCTAACAAATATCAAATCATCTAAATTCTTGTTCTAATTCCATGCTCATTAAGTGACCTTAACAGGAGTCTGCAATCCACCCAAGAGTTAGATCTAGTATTAAGATAATTGCCATTCTAATTTTATACATCAGTCTCTTGTGAGCTTTACCAATGTAAGTTGGCTCCTGAGCACAAGACTGAAACACTCATTAAGTTTTGGCTGTATTACTGAGAGCAGATTCTGGGTATGCCAAAGCCCTTAAAGGAAAGGCCAGCCTGTTTTTCCTAAGAAGCCGCCACTTGCATTATAGTGAACTGTACTCATTTTCCATTTTGAATTTCTACACCTAGCATAGCACTATAAATGCAATTCTCAATAAACACTTCTGACAGGAATAAAAAAAAAAGAATAGAAATGCTATGTATGTTTAAGAAATTCACACACAAATGTGTGAATGTCCTTTTGGACATTTATAGAATCCCACTCTATGGCTTTCCTTTCCAGAGGCCGCAAAGTTCTGTCTTTTTAATGAATATAAATTGTTCCTGATCCTAGTGCCCTCTATGATCCTGCTGTGACGGCTTCTAAAAGTACACAAAGCTTTACTGAAAGTCTGACCTGGCAGTTTTCCTTTCTCTTACCCAAAGGCACCAGGCAGGCTCATTAGTTGCCAGATGATGCCTGTTCTGGCTGAGACTGGGGGGAGGCTTTGTGTTGGTGCAGGGACAGCTCAAGATTTGTCAGCTGGTAGTGGCTGATTATCAAGATGTCCAAACTGGCTCCTTTGCTATGTGTAAGCAATTTAATTTTGTGCCCAATTTCAATCTGCAGCATACTGTATGTCTGCATCTGCTGCGTTAAAGCATTCATTAGCATTTAAAGGGGGAGCTGATGGTATTGATCACTCTTATTAAAACCAAAAACAATCATGCAGCAGTAACTGATGCTTGTTCTCTTCAACCACCGAAGTCACAGCCAAAGTTTACGTACCCAAAACACCAGCAGGAATGGAAAACGAGTTATCAGAGCAGGGGTCTAAGTGGATCCGTTAGAGGCATTTATGGCTGGCCACCACCCTCCCCACACACCAGTTTTCTGGATTGTGAGCTCCTCGAAGGTAGGAAACTTTATTACTGAATTTCTGCCACCTGGCACAGAATAAGTTCTCAATAAATTTTCTGATGAGGGACTGAATTAAAGAATGAAGGTGAAATAACAAGTGCATGTTATATAAACACTCTCCAAGAACAGCTACGTTTTTCTGACAGACATTGTAATAGCTGTGTATTGCTATGTAAGGAATCGACCCAAAACATAGTGGCTTAAAATGAGAACAAGCATTTATTATCTCACACAGTTTCTGCAGGTTAGGAATTCAGGAGTGGCTTAGCCGCTGGCTCTGGCTTCGCTTTCCAGTGAAGTGTCAGTCGAGACATTGACTGGAGCCACATTCATCTGATGGCTCGGCTGGGGATGGGGGGTCTGCTCTCAAGACGGCTCTCTCAGGTGGTGCTGGTTGTTGGCAGGAGGACTCAGTTCCTCCCCATGTGGGTCTTCCCACGTGTTTCAATGTCTTCGTGATGTGACATGATGACTGGATTCCAAGAGAGAGCAATCCAAGAGGGCAAGGTGAAAGCTCCAATATCTCTTACGACCCAGCCTCGGAAGTCACACCCAGTCGTCTCTGTAACATCCTACTGTTCACGCAGGTCAGCCCTATTCAATGTGGAAGGACTGTACAGGGCTGTCTCAGGAGGTGAGAATCACTGGGGAAGGGGTGTCGCCTTGCAGGCTTGCTACTATAGACACCACTAAAATCTCTGGACTCCCCATTGTAATCTGGTGTCTTCTAAGCTTTGCTTTTTCTGCTTATTTTACATTTTCCCGCCATTGAAAATGTGAATCTGAGCATGGTTCAATTGAGTGTTAGAGCAGGAAGGCATCTTGAAGACCATCTACAGAAGTTCAATGTCCTCATTTGACAGGTAAGAAACCAAAGCCTGTGGGGGTGAAGTACTTGTCCAGCCATTTAGCCAAGTAACAGGCAAAGGCACAGCTTGAGGCCACCCAAGCCCAGCTCTGCCCTACACTGTTCTCATTGAAGCCCACGCTTTGTGAAACGTTTGATCTCCTATGAAATGAGTGTTCACGAGGTCTGTCAGCTAACACTTATTTTAATAGTACAGCTGAATCCTCTTGCGTCTCCGTAGAGATCAAGAGAGTCCTTGTGGATTAGTGAGTAAATACTTCTAAAAACAAAATGTTACAGCAATTACATTTTTTCTTTCCTTCATCAAGACTGTGTGATTTTCTTGGGGTTTTGTGGTGCTATAAAGTATTTGTTATATGGAATAAATAATTCTAATAAAGTTACCTGTGAAATGAATTTTAATGCTCAATTCAGTCAAGTAAACATTAGCTGAGTGCCTACTGTGTGTTAGGTATTGGTCCTGCATTCTCTCTGATTTCCATTGTTAATTCAGAAACAAGTCTCAGAGGTAAGGCGGACTATTTCCCTAAAGACTAAGGAAACCTGGAAAGAAAGAGATTGAAACAGCCAGCCGCAGTGGCTCACACCTGTAATCCCAGCACTTTGGGAGGCCAAGGCAGGAGGATCACTTGAGGCCAGGAGTTTGAAGCAACTAGCCTGAGCAACTAACGTAGCACCCTACAAAGATTGGAGCGGGAGGATGGCTCCAAATTTGAGGTGGGGCCCGGCTGGAGTTGCTGGATCCTGGCCCTTGAGCTCCGCCACCACTGTGAGCCAGTGACCCCCACACAGCTGCTGCTTGCCGTGCCACCATCATCTGATCCTGCCTGCTCTCTCTACTTCAGCCTGCAACTTCCCCTCCCTGCTGCTCGCTCTTGAACCTTTATCTGCACCTCCCACCTTTAACTGATAAATCCTTCCATATTCCTTGTTTCAAAGTTTCAAAAGAGGGAGAATCTGTTTGGCCCGGCTCATATTTTTGAGATGGACCACAGAAGTTGCAGGTCAGGTCACTTGACAGACCCTAGGTTGGGTAGGTGCCTATACCTGGTCTTGTCAGCCGTGGCGTAGGAAGAGAGGAACACGAGGATGGCGGATGGCAACGCACAGCCAGTTAGGCTGCTGGGGCCTGCAGGGGCGATGATTTCTTTCAGAACAGGGTATAGACATAACCTTTCCAGCACACTGTTACTCTCTAGTGTCTAATCTGCAGTGTATGCTACAAAGGCATATTTCAACAAATTTGCTGAATTTAATAAACCTATTTTTATGTGGTACTTATAAGAACTATACCAGGAAAATTATGCAGATAAAAATTTCTGCTTTTTAAAAAAGATCAGATTGGATATTTTTATATACCAAAGTGTAACCAATTTAAACCAGTATTAGGCTGGATGCAGTGGCTCACGCCTGTAATCCTAGCACTCTGGGAGGCCAAGGCAGGAGGATAGCTTGAGCTCAGGAGTTTGAGACCAGCCTGAGCAAGAGTGAGACTCCATCTCTACTAAAAATAGAAAAATTATCCAGGTGTGGTGGTGCACACCTGTAGTCCCAGCTACTTGGGAGGCTGAGACAGGAGGATCGCTTGAGCCCAGGACTTTTGAGTTTGCTGTGAGTTAGACTGATGTCACCACACTTGCCCAGGCAGCAGAGCAAGACTCTGTCTATAAATAAATAAATAAACCAATATTAAATTGAGTTCCTACTATGTGTAAAGTACCCTCAAGGACAAACTTCTTAAGAGTAATAAATAGAATTTGTAGAATTTGAAAGCTAGTATAATAACTTAGTGATCACTTAGTTCAGTGTTCCTCCAACTGAGGTCAGATGTATTCTAAAGATCACACATTCTCTAAGAAATTGTTTTAAGTTTTGTGTTTATATTCCAAGAATAATCTAAAAAAATTAATATGAGTATATTCCAGATCATCTGTATGGTGACCTCAAACCTATGCACTGCCATGTAATTTCAGTGTTTGAGTCTGTGTTTTTGTTGATGCTAAATAACATCAGTGTCAATTCTGGTGGGCTAAAGATAAAAGAGGAAAACTTAATTCACATGAAATGCATTTACACCGAAACTCACTGCATGCAGTGGTTTGGTTTCCCAGTAGTTGGGACAGAGAAAAATGTTGACAGAATTGAGTAGGTGAAGGCACTGTTTTCATCACAGGAACAGCAACTTTGCTTTAAAAATACATCATTCTTCATATCCAGTTAATGTTCTTAAGTTTGATTTTGTTTATATTTATTTGTAAGTTTGTTAGGGTTGTATAGTTGAATGACAGCTCTCAGGTAAGAGGCTTCTGCTTTTGGGGGTATTTTTTTAAAAATAACATTATAACTAAAGTACTTCAGTAATACTAGGAGAATGTAATAATTCTTTGCATGAAAAGGATGCCATATATTACTCAAGTTTGAGGAACACTGATTTAGGTCAACCCTACTAATTTTCAGATGGTAGGTACAAGACCCTAAAATAAGCTATAGTTAAACTATAGTTACAGTTATTACTACTGCTGAGAATGGGAGAGAGAAAAGGCAGGAAAAAGAAGTCAGAAAGTGACCACAGTCAGGTGTCCCAGGTAGGTGAGGTAGACAAACCTGTGAGCTACTTAGGATGGGGACTATAACGTATTCACCTCAAGTGGCTGGAACTTTGATACTCTGTCAACTGTTATGAAGCTCAAGTGCCCACGGCCACGCAAGATGGTGATAGAGCCAGGACTAGATCTTTAGACCTGTATTCTTTCCTAGACTCCACCCCGGGAGACTTTTCAACCCTCCCTTAACTGGATCACTTAACTGTAGTTGCTTTCTGACTTCGTCCTGCCCTTTTTCTCTGTCCCATTCTCAGTAGTAACGGTAATTATAACTACAATTGAACTACAGCTGACTGTGCCAAGTGCTTTACAAACATGATCTTGTGTACTGTTTAATTAGACTCTGAAAATCCTGGATTGTCCTCATTTTTGTTTTGTTTTTCCCATGTCTTTATCTTACAAGTTTCTTTAGCTAGGCAGCTTTTCAAGCTGAATGGCCGCAGAGTGTTCCTGAAGAGTGTGCACTTTCAACCTGAATTAGGCCATTGTGTCTCTTACTAGAATCATGAATTAATGATACTTGTCACTCATTATCTTGAGAGCTTTTTGTTGTCCTTAAAGAGAGACAGTTCATTTTGCTTGCTATATGACTGTGGCAATTTGGTTCTCAATAAAAGACAGTTTTTGTGCTAGTGGAAACCTTTGTCTTTTATGGTGTTCTGCTGTGAGTTGTGTTTTCCTTAGCCAAGTTCCCCGAAAGAAAACACCCTTCCTCTTCTCCCCTCGATCCATCATTCTTACGTAGACAGGTTTCCCAAACAGGAAAACTATCAATGAAACAATCCCTTTCCTTTAGGTAGTGCTTCACAGCCAAGCACAGATGCTGGGTCCCCAAAACAGGCGACATTACCAAGTTAAACGCTATTATCTCTGTTCCACAGAGGTGAAAAGATTTCCCTGGTGATCAGAAAAATCTAGAATGCTATCCAAATTTTAATGCAAAAGAACCCAAGTTTAGTCTTTTATTCAGATCATTATGGACCCAAGACTGCAAGACTGATTCCAATCATAGCTACAGACAAAAAGAATGAACATTTGGCTCCATGTGGAGGAGCAGGCTGGGCACCTGTAGTCCCAGCTACGCAAAAGGCCGAGGTGGAGGATCCCTTGAGCCCAGGAGTTCAAATCCAACCTAGGCAACTAGGCAACATATTGAGACCCCCGTCTCTCAGGAAATACAAAACAAAAAAAACAGTAGGAGCTTAATCAGGCTCTGTTCTAGGCCCTGGTGCTACAGAGAGAAGACACTTGGCTTCTCCCAAGTAGGTAATTGGCATGAACTCTATTAACCTGTATTTTATAAAAAACAGGAAAATTTCCCTCTTTGATTTCATACACATCTTAAAAGAGAATTTCTCAAAAGGTAGCTACTCCCTCTACCCCTTCTACCAATCATTCTGTTACGTGAGATGAACGTCTCAAGTTTTATTAACAAGCTATTTTACCAAGTAAGAGCTAGGTAAAAGACACTGGTTCTGCAGCTCCCTAGAGTTGATGTCATATCAAGGTTGAAAAGAGCTACTGAACATTGATTCTAGTTTAAAAACAAATGATTAAGAACACAAAAACAAAGAAAAGCAATCATTATCAAATTTAATTTAAAATTATCATTTAAAATTATCATTGCTGAATTTGGTGCAGCATTTGAAAAGCAAAACATTACCACTAACAGATAAGGGAAGGAAAGTAAATCTCAGCCCTTTCTGCATTTTCAGGGTTGGACCTTGACCATTTCCAGAGTCAGAGTGGGGTTGAAGCCAGGAGAAGCCAACACTGGTTCAGCCGGCTGTCAGAACCCCACCTCCTCCAAAAGCACTGCCTCATTTACCAAAGTAAATCCTTTTTCTGAATAGTGTTGAGCTGAACTGAAAAGACCAAAGTTAAATAAATTAAAATTAAAATACCAAATTAAATAGAGATTTCTGTTTTCTGTTTTTACAAGTTGTTCTGGTGATATTTTATTTTGTTATTTATTTATTTTATTTAGTTCAGCGGCTTATAGTGATTTAGCACTCATTAAATGACTACCAAATCATGTTACTGCTAATCTCTGAAGAATTTAGCTTTTGTCCTGCTTACCCTTCTAATTTATTAACCGCCCATATTCTTAAAGACCTCTCCCTCTCTAAATAATTAAAGTCAGTAAAATAAAATAAAATGGGCAATGTTCATTTTGAGATTCCTCAAGACCCCTGATTTTTTTTTTTTAAGAATTATCTTCTTAAGTCTGCATCTAAAATTCTTGAGGCTAAAGCCAGAGGTCTCTCAGATCAAACTGCCTGAACTCAAATTCCAACTCACTATTTTCAAACTGCATGACAAGGTATTATGTTATTAAGTATGAAATGTCCGATTTCCTTAAGTACTAAGTTTGACAGTTGATATCTCTGACATTTCACTTTGATAGTTCTTGTTTTATTTTTATTGTGAAGGTACATCTTCATTCTTTCAAATACATGGTTTGGCTTTCGAATTTTTTTTTAGAGCAATTTTTTTGAAACCATGGATAAGTCAAAAATTCGTGTTATTCACTACCCGAAGGAGGGACATATTTGAAACTCGGACTTAGGGGAGGAGGGGGGGTCAAGGGCAACATACGTAACCTAAACATCTATACCCCCATAATATGCTGAAATAAAAAAAAAAATTCGTGTTATTTTCTAATATAAGTTCCATTGTGGAACCGATGTTGTGCAGACAGCTCAAAGTATCAGCGAAGTGTTTGGGAAGGATGTAGCTAATGAACACACTGTACGTCAATGGTTTGAGAAGTTCCATTCTGGTGATTTTAATCTTGAAAATGAGCCACATGGGCAACCTGAGACTAAGGTGGATAATGATGAGCTGAAAGCTGTAGTGGAAGCAAATCCATCTCAACCTACCCATGAATTAGCAGCAAGGTTTGACATTACTATTCCAACAGTATCGGATCATTTGAAACAAATGGTCAAGGTAAAGAAGCTAGATAGATGGGTTCGCATGAATTAAACAAGCATCAGAAGAGAAATCGTCTCAAAGTTTGCCTTTCTTTGCTGTCACAACATAAAGGTGAACCATTTCTATACCGCATGGTTACATGGGATAAAAAATGGATTCTTTTTGACAATCGCAAGCATTCGGCACAATGGTTGAATAAAGATGAAGTGCTGAAACACAGTCCAAAGCTGAATATTCATCAAAGGAAAGCTAATGGTGTCTGTTTGGTGGTCCAGCACTGGTATTATCCGCTACAACCTCTTGGAACCTGTTAATCCATTACAGCGGATGTCTACTGCAACCAATTGAATGAAATGATGAGGATGCTTGTGATTAAGCTGCCAAGATTGGTCAATAGAAGCAGGCCAATCCTCTTGCAAGACAACACTCAACCACATGTCGCTCAAGCAACAGAGGCTGGACTTGGGAACTGTCATACACCGTATTCACCAGATCTTGCACCAACTGACTACCACTTCTTCCAGGCTTTGGACTACTTTTTGCAAGGAAAAAGATTCAATTCTCAACAAACTGTGGAAAAAACCTTTCGTGATTTCATCGTCACTTGCTCTCCAGGCTTCTTTGCTGCTGGCATAAACCAGCTACCATTAAGATGGCAAAACTGGCTGGGCGCGGTGGCTCACGCCTGTAATCCTAGCACTCTGGGAGGCCGAGGAGGGGGGATTGTTTGAGCTCAGGAGTTCGA
>NW_012149063.1:6127739-6142140 GCF_000956105.1 Propithecus coquereli
GCCACGGCACTCTAGCCCGGGCAACACAGTGAGACTCTGTCTCAAAAAAAAAAAAAAGATGGCAAAACTGTGTCGATAGTTTAGGCACATTCTTTGATTACTTGTACTGCTTCTTGTTTAAGATATAATAACCTAAACTTTTGATTTGAAATTGGACGTTTCATATTTAATGACATACTACTAAACCTTACTGTGTTTCAGTTTCCTCAACAGTATAATAGGGTAATAATAGTACCTATCCTATCTCATGAGGTACATTGCTTAGATGGGTGAGAACCCAGCATATAGTTACGTAGCTATTATTATATATGATCAATATTATAAAAGTGAAATATACTCTACTAACATTTGCAACCCCATCAGTCCATCAAAATGGCCAACTGCCTACATGGGTGATTCTGTTTCATGATAACCATTGTCAAAAAGATCACTAAATGCTCATACAGTTGTCATAGACAAGAGAACAGGACACACATAGACAATCTCGAAGGTAATTTCTGTGTGACAGGTGTCACTGGAAGTTGAGTGGTAGAACATCATTCTCTCCCATGGAGAAACTTGGTTTGGGAGTTTCCCATAAACTAGAGTAATAACGAGTTGGTTCCACAACCAGCCAGATTCAGTCATCTCAGGTATGTTTCGGTGCAGAGTCCCTTATGGTTTTTCAATCCCTGGTTTCCTCTCCCTTATTCCAGTCTCCCCCAGTAGATGTCCCCACATATATGGACATACTTGAGGAAGACCAACAGAAGCATATTCCACAAGGACATATCAAGATTATTCCCTGCTATCCAGAAACTTGCTGAGCTGATTGAATGGCACAAAGTTTCCAGACGTTTGTTCCTCCCCTTCCTCCTGTGTGCAATCACTCAAAATAAGGACCTCTGTGTGCACCAGCATGCAGCAACTGTCGTTACCAGGTTCAAGCAACACTGCTGAGGATCAAACCTTCACCTTTTGAGCTCATGTTTTCCACAAACTCAGCACCCAAGTATACGGAGGATATGCTTCAAAGATACTTATTTGAATTTTTACTTCCATAGTGAAATGCCCTATGGCCTAATTACAATTATTATTCTGAGCCAGAAAAGATAAGTTGCTTCATTTGGTAATTGAGAGGAGAAAACCTGAGCCAGAAAGACCTCCTGACACTTCATATCAATAAATTGGAAGAAAATAGCCATGCTCCCCTGAAGGAGACAGAGATCAGCGGGAATACTTAGTAATGGGCTGCACATAATGTGGAAGCATTTTTCTCTAATTTTTTATTCTAATAAACTTCCAGAGCTCCAAGAATCACATTCTGGCTTGTGACAGGTTGGGGGTTATGTAGCAGGAGTTTTATATGTCTAAAGTTAATAACAGCCTGTGGAGATTATATTTAACTATGAGTAAACATCTTGTGTGGAAAAACAGAATAGGTCCAATATTAGACCCAGTTAGAAAGTACCAGAACATTCTAGCTGAAGACTGCAAGGGCAGCCAAGTGTCCATGTGCCTTTCTTCTTGAGGAGGTTCCCAATATAGCCAATACCACCCAAGTGGTTTTCTGGGCTTTTCTGAGGCTCACCAAGTTTGATTTTTCTTTCTCAAAATTCCTATACTACTTACAGTCTGACGTGTACATTCTAACACTTGATTTTAATACAGAATATGTAATCAAGTGTTAACATGGTCTAATTGTTTTGTAGATTGGTCTTTTCTCACTACACAGTAGCTCTCTCCCCAGCAGGAACATTGGTAATATCCTTTGAACAGCCAATAACGCCACAAAAATAATGAGCACTAATATGGACTGTATATTTGTGTCCCCCCAAAATTCATATGTTGAAATCCTAACTTCTAAGGTGATGGTATTAGGAGGTGGGACCTTTAGGAAGTAATTAGATCATGAGGGTGGAACATTCACAGATGAAATTCGTGTCCTAAGGGATCCCAGAGAGCTTTCTTGCCCTCTTTCCTCCATGTGAGGATGTAACAAGAAATAAGCTATCTGTAACCTGGAAGAGGGCCCTCACCAGATACTGACCATGCTGGCACCCTAATCTTAGTCTTCCAGGCCCCCAAACTCTGAGAAAAAAATTTTTCTGTTTTTTTGGCCATCCACTCTATGGTACTTTGTTATGGCAACCCAAACTGAGAAAGACAGGCAGAGAGCCCCGACACCATCCACACAACTGAAGTGATTGTAACAGAGGTAAAGGTCTGAAAAGGGGCAAAATGTATTACAAGTTATCTCTTTAAAATCTCCCACCCCTTTTTGGGAATTAAAACCTGCATTCCTGCCCAAGGCCAGTCATCAAAGGGGTAGAAAAAGGTTCTTTTTTTCTTTGTTTTTTAGTATCCTAAACCTCAGGAGATGTTTCAACAGAAGTATCCAGGCAAAGGTCACAAGATTGTCTTCACTGGAGATAAGGTCAACCAAAACCACCAACTACAGTCAAACAACAGCCCAAAGCCATGCCCAAACACTGAAAACCCCCTTTAGAAACCCCATATGTCTGCTTAAAGGCAGGACAATGGTTCTTTAAGACAAGAGTCTGCCATCCTCCTCATTTCCTGGCAAATTAATGAACTTCTCTTTCCTTTTCCTCAAACCACTTGTCCTCATTCTTCGATCCTATTGATTCGGCCTCGGGGACAAGAACCAAACTTTTGGTAACATAATGATGATGATTCACAATAAAAACACCAGTGTTCAAATGTCAAAGCCAGTTCAGCCTGCTCTTTCCTCACAACCACATGTCAAAAGGCAAACAAAACATGTGCTTAATAATATAAAATACTTTTAAATATTTTGATACATTTATTGCATTATTCTGTTGTGGTAGAGAGATTTCTCAACCAGGTGACCCAGTTTACATTCCCAGCTCTGTAAATTATCTATGTGACCTTGGGCAATCACTTAACCTCTCTGTGTTATAGTTATTAGTTCAGTTAGTCATTTAACACATTTTTCATTATCATTTGATTTTTACAGAATGTGGATCTAGAAAGGGACACAACGGTAAATAAGATTTCCCTAAATCTATCTACCAACTCTTTTACTGTGGTTTTCATTTCTGTGATTTTTTTATTTTGAAAAGCTTTTCTTCTGTTGTTCTCTGACTATTCCTTCTTTACAGCACCCTGTTCTTGTTTAATATCTTCTCATCTCTCTGAGGATATTGATGCAGTCTTTTTTTTATAATGTTTATTTTTTTCCCTGAGTTTTCTCCAAGTTGCTTTTTCTCTATTTTTATAGTTTGTTTTCTTTGTCTTTAATATTCCATGCTTTCATCCAACATCATCTTTTAGAGTGAGGAAGAAAAGTTGATAGAAACTCTGAACTGCCAACTGTAATCTCACCACGGAGCGAAGGCTTTTCTTTTCTTTTTTTTTTTTTTATTGAGACAGAGTCTCACTCTGTTGCCTAGGGTAGAGTGCCATGGTATCAGCCTAACTCACAGCAACCTCAAACTCCTGGGCTTAAGTGATCCTCCTGCCTCAGCCTCCCCAGTAGCAGGGACTACATGTGTGCACCACCACACCCAGCTAATTTTTCTACTTTTAGTTGTCAGCTAATTTTTTTCTATTTTTAGTAGAGACAGGGTCTCACTATTGCTCAGGCTGGTCCCAACTCCTGACCTCAAGCTATCCTACCAGAATGCTAGGATTATAGGAGTGAGCCACCGTGCCCAACTGGAGCAATGGCTTTCGAATGTTTTGATCAAGTAAATAGTAAGATGAATTTTACATAATACCTCTATGTATGTGAGTATCAACCCTCTGTATCAAACAAAAGTTTCACCCTACTTTTTTATAATACTTCAGCAATACTTCCCTTTTTTATAAGTAATAGGATCTGATATTTTTCTATTAGTATTTTATGGACACCACATACTAAATTGATTTCATAACCCAGTAATGTGTTGTCACCCACAGAGAAAAAAGCACTGGGAGAGGCGGTGCTCTTTTCTAGAGGAATTCCTGGTCAGATCTCTTTTGGAATTATCAGAAAAGTTTCCTTTTTCCTGCCTGGAAACTCGCCTGGCAGCCAGAGGATCTGAAAGCCAAATTAGGGTAGAAGCTGGAGGCTTAATATTTGACAAGTGTACTGTCATTAATCACCCGTTTTTCAAGTGTGGAGTCCTTCACTTTATCTTGCCTTCTGCAGATGATAAACCTCCAGTCCTCTGGGGGAGGGGCAGCCACTCCATGGCTCCAGTGCGGAAGGGACATGGGGCTCCATCTGCTCCTTAAACCAAATTTCAACGATTTCTCATGTTTGCAGCTCACCTGTGCCACTATTTGGAAAGATATAAGCTGTTGCCAGTTCCTGAGTCTTTTGGGAATTCTGCCCTGTAAATGGGTCTGTTTTATGGTGTTCCTCATTGCTGGCTAAGGAATCCATCTTCTCAAGTTGTCCACCATTCCACCATTGTCCCAGCTCCTAAAATGCTGGTGCCGTGGTCTCCTCCTCTACCCTCTTGGTCCTTGTGATTTTCTGCTTTAAACAAATAACAAAGAAACTATGCTACTGCGGTTTTATACCGCTTTGAGAAGAAAACATAGCTAATTTCTGGTATTAAAACTAACATTTTAAACCAGGCTTTATAGACAATTTCATAATTCCCTTTTAACATTTGTATTTAACATTATAGCATAATCATTTCCCTGTGTGATTAAAAACTTAATAAGCATCATTTTTAATTTGCTGCTTATATTCTATTATCCTTTCTTAATAATTTCCCCATCATAGACATTTGGCTTGTTTCTAAT
Source organism: Propithecus coquereli (assembly GCF_000956105.1). Taxonomy (NCBI): domain Eukaryota; kingdom Metazoa; phylum Chordata; class Mammalia; order Primates; family Indriidae; genus Propithecus; species Propithecus coquereli. The sequence goes on from NW_012149063.1 coordinate 6,132,501, forward strand.
CTTTCCAGTTATAAATAACACAGTAATGAACACCTGTGTCTAAAACTGTGTCTCATTTTGGCCTATTTCCTTAGGATAAATTCCCAGAAGGGGAAATGTTATGTGAAAAAAGAATGAATGAAGGCAGATTAAAGAACAAGCAAATCCTCTGAGGATGAAATCTACACCGGAGTCTCTACCAGCTGCCCCGGTGTTGCCGGAGGGCTTGTTAAAACAGCCTGTGAGGGCCATCCCACAGCTGGCCTAGGGTGAAACCAGTGATAATTTAAATTTATAACAAGTTCCAAGGCCTTTGCTAAAGCCATTGGCCGGAGAATCAGACGTGGAGAACTCTGATCTGAATCATAGACAGAGAGAAAAATAGTCTTAAGTAAGAGCAGATGGGGTGGGTGGAGGGTGGAGTTAAGAATACAGGAAACTACGGAGGTATCTGTAGGAGGAACCTAGGTGGGAAACTGCATCTTCTGTTGAAGTAGGAGATGGGATCCTCAGCCCAAAGACAGGGGAGGAGGAGGAGGAGGAGGAGGAATAGCGGGATGAAAAGGGTGGATGGTTTGGATGAGGCCTCGGCAAGATTTAACGAAGAAACTGTTGCACAAAAATTGTGGGATGCTATTGTTTTGGACTGAGCTCCAGCACTAGGCCCCACCAGAGCAGACCAGACCATTTAGCATGGAGTCACTCATGCTAAATGTCACATAATCAAACTGAAACTAACGCAGCACATAGATCCCAAAACAGATAGGGGTTTTTCTCCCCTGAAAACAGGAGATTCTAGCCTACCCGAGTCAGCATAACAATAGAAGCCCCCTCTGCTTTTATCCTTACAAAAAAGTAACTGGAAGAAACCTGACAGCTTTCACCAATCAGCTTTTTTTTCCTATTGTTCTGTCTCCCTGTTCCCACCTTACAAAACTGTGGTCCTGCCATTGCCCAGTGGGGGCTCTCATTCTGTTTTGTAGAATGGAGGCTGTCTAGATTCATGAATCACCAAAAAAGAGAAAAAACCAAAAAAGCCAATCAGATCTTTAACTAAAGTTGTTGTATTTTTGTTTTCTAACAGAACTGACCTGGAACCCTGCAAAGCTTTGAACAGAAGCAACGAGAATCCAGCTTAAATTACATTGTCCTATGATTTTTTCCAATGGGCTGTCAGCTACCAATGAAGGCCTGCCGGTGGGTGGGGCAGCAGCACAGGCGAGGGAGCTGAGGCTGCTGGCCAGAGAGGTTGAAGCCTGCACCCTGAGGTCTAGGACTGGGGAAGTAATTGGAAGTAAGTGCTGGAGGGAGGGCCAGGAGACTGTTCTTGAGTGGTGTCCTTAGAGTTGACCATTCTGCAAATGGAGCTGATCTGAGGTATCAGAGAAATCATTAGAATCAAATTAAGGCAGTGTGAAGGTAAACTGTTAGATGGGTCATTTGCATGGGATAATGACAAATCCTGGGTAACTTGGAGGTTGGTAAATGATAGCAGAGCCAGGGCATCATGGAACTGCAGGCAGAGACAGTGGGAGCTTTAGAAGGCTTTTTTTTTTTTGCATGGAACTGGGAGATTAAAGAACTCACATCAGCCATAGAGAGCTAGGAGAATTCATACCCTGTCTTCTCATTTAGGGTGGGTGAGGTGTGGGGAGCTGAAGGGTGTCATCTGGAGACGCTGGGGTCAACCAGGTGGTCACATGAGTGCTGTCCTGACAGGAGGTACCAGCACGAAAAGCAGGAGGCGAGTTATTTTTACAGGGGCCTCGAGGATAACAAGAGTTCTCATGGAAAAGCCTGAGGTCTACGGAGTTATTTTCGGCACCCAAAATACCTAGACAGCTGTCAGCCAGGATGAGGCCAGTGCGCCATTGTGACCACAACAAATTCCTATCGAGTGGGAGCTGCCAGGGGCTGCTGTGCTCTTCTATCTCCCCCGCCGTTCGCAGGGCCCCAGGTCAGAGTTTGTGCTCAAAATCAAAACTCCATTGCCATTTTTGTGCCAGGCGTCGGGAATACTAAGTCCCTGTTCTCAAGGGTCTTAATGATGAGGGTACAGACAGTCTAGGACTATGGTCCCCAACGCCCTGGGGCGCGGTACCGGCCGGGTTAGGAAGCTGCCCGCCGCATCACCACCTGAGCTCCGCCTCCCCGCACTCCCCTCTAAATACTCTAAACCCCTCTACAATGCTCTTGGTATTTTAGAGAAATACCAAGACAAAGGTAAAAGGTGTTGCATTTCTAGGGGTGGAAAATTGTAGGAAAGCAAATACGTGGGGAACTGATGGGGTAAGGTTTGTGCAGGTCAACCTTGGCATCAACTCTCCGTCATCTCCATGGCCATAAAACTTGCCTGGGCGAGGGGACTTATGGCAGTCCCCATTTTTCAGAAGTTTCTGCTTTTAGCCAGACAAGGGGAGCTCCAGGAAGGCTTCTTTCTGCATCTGTTGATTCTCATTTGCCTCCAGCTCAAAATAATCTTTATGTCAAAGTGGTATATTTTGGGGAGGCATATTTTGATCCCCTACATCAACGCTACATGGGTCCTCGTTCTCCAAAAGGAGGGAGGGATGTTTTAAAGAGACAGAAAACATTTTTGTCGTTTTTTCAGGCCATTCCCTCTGTTGCATATTTCTCACTGTTAATTTTACTCTTTTATATCTGTGGGGGGAGGGGTGACTATTTTGTTACATATTTCCCCGTCGATTTTACTTTTTATATTTATGGGAGGAGCAGCGACCTAGTCATCAAGCTATTTTCTGTTGATTTGGGGCAATGTTTTAGACGAAAGGTTCATATTATTGTAAAGTTTTGGCAGTATGTTATAATAACAGATTGTCAGGGGAAAAAAGTCATAAGTAACCATTATAACAGTGAGGGTTGACGAGGTGAAATGGACTGTTGCCTTGTACACAATGTCCGATATAGGGCTGGGTTAGAAAGAAACATGGGACCTCCGAGTACAGAACTATTGTTTATACCCTGTAGGTGATCTGAGAGACTGGCTTCTGTAAATTTAGAAACTATATATAGAAATACTTGTACCGAACAAGGTTTAGGATAACAAACCCAGCAGTAAGACTGATCAATAGAAGAGGTGATAACGCAGGGAAATTCTCACTAAGGAGCTGCCTTTTTATTTTATAGACAGAAAAAATAATCAAAGAAAGGTTAACAAAAATGTAAACATTTTTATTTTATTTTTTCAAACAGATACTTCAGATGACTAAAGGCTGGTCCTGCCCCTAGGGGCTTGGGCCTTCTCCTTTTATGGTACACCTCTTTATTTTGGTATGATGGACCCAAAGTTTTATTTTTGACAATTTTAATGAAGTGTAAATTGTTAGAGGCAATTTATAGGGTCTGTTTTACTTTTTTGTTTTTAACCAGGGTGGGAACCTGAAAGAGGCAAACTCATGTATAGTGGTTAGGACCTGACCCACTCATTTAACGTGTTGTTTTGTTTTGTTTTGTTTTTAATTTATGGTTATATTATCATACCTATCTCGGGGTTTTAGGAAGAGTCTCTCAAAAACTGTTTTTTAGGGGCTTAACCTAAGTCTATTTTTGAGGGCTATCTTTATCCGGAGGAGGACAAGTGGCAATACTCTATCTCACTTTTCTATATTAATTCTAGGATGTAGGTAATTTTTATTTTAGACGTAGGACTTGGCTTACTTGTTGGGTTATCTTCGTTATAAAGAGGGTCCATTATCACTTTGTATGGAGGAGGGGAACCTATGAACATCTTGATGAACCGTGGTGTTATTGAGTCCATTGTGTCTAGTCTTGGAAAAATGGTTTACCAGGTTTTCACCGGGGGTTCACTCGAAGCAGTTTTGGGGGGCCATAGGACATCATGTAGCAGATCTAGGTGCAGATGGCAGGAAGCAAAGGTTTCCCCGATAGGTACTACTATGGAGTAGCCAAACCTGGTGATACCTTGAGCTGTCGAGCTATTTCTGCAGCTGCCTGTCCACAGCCTTTATTACCAGTGTGTCATTCTCCATCTGCTTGGCCTCTTTCCTTGGACTGCTGATGTCCATCGGCTCGTGGTCTTTCGAGGCTTGTTCTTGTTTCATGTTGGTGTACATGTTCAGGACCTTGGCAAAGGCCTTGTCCCGGGCCAGCAGTTCCAGGCTTTTTAGAAGGATTTTGGTAACTTTAGATGCTCTTTTCATTCAGGTAGGATAAGTCTCTACCTAGCCTGAAAAGGTATTTACTAATACAGGTTTAGGCATTGAGTGAAATTGTTAGTCACTGTAGGTTGCTTTTTTGTACTTGGACAGCCCCAAATGTATAAACAGTTTGTTGTAAACAGGGTCTTCCCAAATGAGGTCCCCCCAATCCATTAAGGCAATATGTCCATAATGTGTGTATTTATGTAGGTGTCTCATAAGAGGCAGAACTAAAGCTTCAGGTAGGAGAATGAGTCTATGAGGATTTTGTCTCTACTTAGCTGTGTCATCTTAAATGTCAGAGTCCCCAGTCTTTAGTTTTAAGGGGGATCCAAAATCCAGTACGGCCCTGAGGAATAGATCACCTTTAGTGGCTTCCTTAGCTCTGTCAGTGCCTTGAATTTTCTTTATCATATTGGCCACCTGTTTGGGCTCAGCCATGGCCTGTATCGAGGCCATTATTTTAGTGGCATGTTTAATATCTTTATCTTCTGTCACTAGGAGACCACTATATTTTTAAATGGCACTGTGAGCATATATAATCATAAAAGTGTATTTGGAGTCTGTATAAATATTTAGTCCATAGAAATGTTTTTTTTCCTCTGGATAGCTGCAGAATTCTGGTTAAAGTAATTAGGTCAGCTTTTGGGGCTGAAATCCCAGGTGGCAGTGCCACTGCCATGATCACTGCATATCCAGCCCTTCATTGTCTATAAAGCTGTTCCTGTCGGTGGAAAGATCTCAATTTTGTTCTGGCGTCAGTGGATCTGACAGATCCATTCCGTTAGAACGCACAGCCTCCAGAATCGCTCAACAGTCATGCTGTAAAGGCTCATTTTCTTTGGCTGGCAAAAAACTGGCAGGATTGAGAATAAACACAGTCTTTAATAACAACTCACAAGTAGCCGTTACTGACCGGAGGCAAAGAGGCCATCCTCTCACGATATTGTTCAGTGGCTTTGATGTCACTGGCCTGGGATGTCCCTCAGTATTTATACTAAGACTTTAAGGCTAATTCCGCATCCCCCCCACCGCATAAGGGCTTTACGGTAAGTCCAAAGTCTGGGATCCAGATGCCTTTCCTAGGCATCCCTGTCGTTTGTAAATCTGTCCAATTGTAGGTTTTGTAAATCTCACTAAGCCCCCATCAAACAGGGCAGGAGAGTCCTTTTAAACCCCTGACACAGTCTAGCAGCACTGCAAGACCATTTTAGTCCCAGGATCTTGTTATTTAAATGTAACTGAGTACCATTTAAGTTGCTCAGCTTGTCTATGGGTTTTTCTCTTCTGTCCGGCCCCTCCCCCCTGCCCCTGCCTGGCTCTCAGAGTGCTGGGGGCTGGGGCGGGGCGGGTGTCGCGGCTGGGGAAAGGGGTCTCCCTGCACTGCTTTTGTCCGTGTGGCTTGGCACCAATCGAATCCCCACTGTCAGTTTTGTCCAGGGCTCGGGTGGGATATTTGGAGGCAGGGGGCGCCAGGCTTAAGAAAACCTATTTGTTCTCTTAGGAGTCTTTTGTAATTTGGGGCAATTTTTAAAATGTCTTTTCTTTTTATAAAAAGCACACTAACTGTACATAAATTGTCCTCTTCTGGTTATGGGTGTCCTCTGGCCAAATGAGATTCTTGTGAGGAGAGACCATTTCAAAGCCAAGTCACAATTTAGTGGGTGTGGGACTGAAGAGTTTGAGTCATGCCCTCCCCCGACCCTCTCGCTGCACCAAGATGGTGGCGGCAGCGGTGGTGGCAGGTGTCAGTTGCCCCCGGCCAGCTGCAGGTCTCTGATGGGATCCCATATAACCCCAACTGGGGCGGGCACCACAGCTGCCCCTGGGGAGCCGGTGGGCATCAGCACTTCCCTCCACGTCGTGAGCACCCTGAGGGAGGGGTGGTTGGGCCGCAGGCATTTCCTCACCGGCCCCCTCGCTGCATGTTGAGCGACGCTGGTCGGTACCCACCGTCCCGCCGGGTCTGCCTCTGGGGCTGTGGTCCTATGTGGCACTTTGCCCAGGCTGGAGCCCAGCAGCAGGTCCAGAACTGGTGTGGACTGTTTAAAACAAAGCATCATGACTATCCCAGCCACGGCCAGTAGGTCTCTCTTGTACTGTTAACTTTATCTCAGGCTTTTAAGACTGTATTAGGTTATCAAATATGAAATGTCCGACCTAGAATTAAACTTAAGGAAATCAGGCATTTCATAGCCAATAACCCAACACATATGGGATCTCGACCCATTTACCCGACCTTTGACAAAATAATCTCAGTTGTAAGACAGTTTAACAACTTAAGGTTTCATTTAACAGCCACTGCTCCTCACACTCCAGCACATACATTGGTTTACAATAACATCATGTTCTTTACACACAGGTTTGTAGCTGTAAGTTGACGATTTAGCCAAATTTTTTTCCAAGGGATTTTTAGATGGAACTTTTTTATGTTGTAACAAAACTCACAAATAACAGACACAGACGATACAGAGAATTTGCAACACAAAATCCCAGGGCCTTACCAAATGGGAACCACAAACTGAGAATGAAATTCTCTCAAATGAGAATCAACATCTCCCAATCCCCCCTGTTCCCTGGGAACTGCAAATGAGCTCAATCTAAACCAGGCTCCCTAGTTCCACTCAGCCTCGTGACTTCCACCCACAAATGGCGCCTCCAAACAAATCCAACAGGGACGTCTGAAACCCCCTCTGAAATTGGGTGGAATTGGGGTCTCGGCATCCCAGGGAATTTACTTATAAATGGCCCAGGCTATTGCAACTCTTCCCAAATCCATTTTTTCCCCCTCAACTCACTTCAGGTTGGTTGGAGCTGCGTACATTTGGGGAGAAAGACACAGGACTTCCCCAGAGCTCAACAGGCCCTGGCAGCTGCTGGGAGAATCCCTTATTTTCTTATCCAAAAAGGTGATGCTCCTGCCCACGGTTTGACCTGGGGCTGCCCCCTGCTTCTTCTAGCAGTCACAGAGTGCCATTCTACTGTGGAGCTAGTAGGCCCACGCAGAGACACCAAATCTGTTACCAAAAGCTCAGCACTTGTCCCAAAGCCCACATCAGAAGTACGAGGACAAGTGATTTGAGGAGAAGGAAAGAGAGATTTATTAATTTGCTGGCAAATGAGGAAAATGACAGACTCCCGTCTTAAAGTATGAATTTTCCTAATCATAAGCAGAAATACAGAGTTTTTAAAGGGTGGATTCTCAGCTTCAGGCTACATTCTGAACCATCCCATTTCCAGTGAAGACAATCTCATGATGCCCACCCGGACCTCTTGGACCTCCGCCCCCCTCGGACAGTTCTGCTGAGCCATCTCCTGTAGCAGAAAGAACAAAAGACACTGTCCCTTGACACCACTGGCCTAAGGCAGCGATGTAGGTCCTAGTTCTCCAAAAAGAGTGAGGGATGTTTTAAAGAGATAGAAAATATTTTGGTTGGTTTTTTTGTTTTTTCAGGTCATTCCCTCTATTATACCACGGCCAGGGAGAGCAAGAGAAAAGGGGACCGAACTCATCCTTTTATCAGGAATCCACTCCTGCAATACCTAACACACTCCTGAAATAATGCCATTAATCCATGAGGACCCTTCATGACCTAATCACCTCTTAAAGTTCCCACTCTCAACGCTGCTACATTGAGGCTTCAGTTCCAACACATGAACTTTGGGGGACGGAGGTAAACCATAGCAGGTATCATCTGTGATTGTGGGCACCACAAGGGGTCTTAGAACTGATTGCTCAAAGTATTTATTCAAATTACTTTCTACCTCATTTGCTCTTTTTTTTTCCTCCTGGGACATCAATTACGTATATATTATTAACAGTTTGCTTGATACTGTCTCATATGTTACTGAGGATTTGTTTTCTTTTATAAATTTTTTTCTGTTTTCTTCAGATTGAATAATTTATATTGATCTGTCTTCAAGTTCACGGACTCTTTCTTTGGCTGTCTGCAATCTCTTCCTTCACTCACCCTGTTAATTGTTTATTTCAGCAACTGTACCCTTAGTTTTAGAATTTACCATTTATTTTTTCTTACAGTTTTTACTTCTCTGTTGATATTCCCCATCTGTTTACTGCTTCTGACTATCTCTTAAATTCTTGAATGTAATAGCTGTTAATCCTTGTCTGCTAATTACATCATCTGAGTCTTCTCAGAGTATATTTCTATGTTGTATTTTTTCTTGCTTTAGTCAAATTTTCCTATTTTTCCACATGTCTAGTAATTTCTGATTTCTAATTGGACTTTGTAGAGGCTTTGGTTTCCACTATATTTCTTTGAAGAGTACTGATTTTTGTTCTGCAATCAGTTAAATAACTGGTTGATCACCTTAAACTTGTGAAGTCTTGATTTTTATGATTTTCCAGTGTGAGCCTGTTTGAAGAGCAAGGTGTTTACTTGGCCTCTTTACCTTGGCAGCACTGAAACTTCAGAGTCTCTCTCTCTCCTGCAGTAGATAGCAGCTGACATATCTGCTCAGTTCTTGCAGCCTTCCAACTTCTGCTTTCCACCACCCGCCTTGAGAGGATCCTTGGCACATGCACACGTGCGGCCGGGGGCGGTCAAACAAATATTTCACAGGAGTTTATATATAGATGTGGGGACTCCCCCCTCTAGGCCCTTTTCTTTGTCAGATTTTACCCTGGATTTCCAGCCACTCTTGCAGCTCTGAAATTCAAGCCTCTGACACCTCAAGCCAACAAGATTGCAGATTTCTGCTTGAGTTCTAATTGCCCCATGCTGCCAAGACATGGAAAATTCAGTATAAATGCAGATCTCATCCAGTGAGTGTAGTTCCCTTACTGTAAGGCGAAATCCCCTCTAGTTCCTGTCTGCTTTTGGCCCCTCTCCAGTGCCAAGTGTCTTCAAATAGTTGGGTACATTTTGCCTAGAATTTATAATTATTTTCTGTGAGAGAGTTATTGTAGTACTAGCTACTTTGAATTTATCAACATTGGAACTCTCAGCTCTCTCTTTTTTTTTTTTTAATGATAACTGTTTATTTTAATTGAGACTTCATATTGAAATAGCATTCTTTTTTTTTTTTTCTGGTCTCACTTTGTTGCCCAGAATAGAATATAGTGGTGCTAACATAGCTCACTGCAGCCTGGGACTCCTGGGCTCAAGCATCCTTCCTAAATACTGGGATTACAAGGCGTCAGCCACTGCACCCAGCCTCACCTAGCATTCTTTTGTTGTTGTTGTTGTTTGTTTTGAGATGGAGTCTTGCTCTATCACTGGGCTAGAACTCCTGGGCTCCAGTGATTCTCCTTCCTCAGCCTCCTGAGTAGCTGGGATTATAGGCCCAGGCCACCACACCCAGATAATTTTTCTAGTTTTAGTAGACAGGGTCTTGCTCTTGCTCAGGCTGGTCTCTAACTCCTGACCTCAAGCAATCTTCCCACCTTGGCCTCCCAGAGTGCTAGGATTACAGGTGTGAGCCACCACACCTGGCCTCAAGTAGCATTCTAATAGCATTATATT
>NW_012149063.1:6146380-6148093 GCF_000956105.1 Propithecus coquereli
TTGAGTTCTTCTCTATCCTTGCTAACTTTTTGTCTAGCTGTTCTATCACTTGTTGAGAGAAGACTGTTGAAGTCTCCAACTATAATTATAGATTTGTGGGTAGTTGTAACAAAAAAATAGAGATCCCATGTACCCTGTACTCAGTTATCTCAATGGTAACATTTTGCACAACCATAGTACAATTTCACAACCGGGATATTGACATTGATATAGTCAACATACAGAACATTTTCATCACTACAAGGATCTTTTGTGTTGCCTTTTTATAGCCACATCCACTTCCCTCCTGCCTCTACCCTGTTCTTGACCCCTGGCAACCACTACACTCTTCTCAATTCCTATAATTTTTTAATATCAAGACTGTTGCATAAATGGAATCTTATAGCATATAACTTTTGGGATTGGTTTTTTTCACTCAACAAAATTCTCATAATGCATCCAGGTTGTTTTATGTATACGTGGTTTGTTCCTTTTTATTTCTGACTAGTATTCCAAGGTATGGATGTATCATAATTTGTTTAACCATTCATCCATTGAGAGACAGTTGAGTTTTTGTTTTTGTTTTTCAGTTTTTGACTATTAGAAATAAAGCTGCTATGAAAACTCATGTACAGGCTTTTGTGTGAACATAAGTCTTCATTTCTCTGTAATAAATGTCAGTAATACAAATTCTGGGTCGTATGGAAGTTGTATATTTTGTTTCTTAGGAAAACTGTCAAAATGTTTTCCAGAGTCTCATATTATTAATATATTCCCATCAGCAATGTATAAGTGATCCAGTTTCTCTACATCTTCATTAGCATTTGGTGATATCACTATTTTTTATTTTAACCATTCTCATAATTGTGTAGTGATATCTCCTTGTTTTAATTTGCATTTCCCTAATAGCTAATGATAGCAAACATCTTTTCATGTACTTAATTACCATTGGTACATCTTTTTTTTTTTTTTGGTGGTGGTATACCTCTTCATGAGTTCTACTTGTTCTAACTGGATTGTTTACCTTTTCACTGTTGAGTATTTAGAGTTCTTTATATATTCTAGATACTGGTCCTTTCGCTAACAGGTGGTTTGCAAATATTTTCTCAAAAACTATAGCTTGTTTTTTGTTTTCTTTTTTTTGAGAAGGAAAGAGAAGTTTATTCATTTGCCAGCAAATGAGGAAGTTAGCAGACTCTAGTCTTAAAGTGCCAACATCCTCTGTAGCTTGTTTTTCCATATGCTTAATAGGATCTTTTGCAGAACAAAGCATTTTGATGAAGTCCAATTTATCAATTTTTCTCTTATGAATTATGTTTTGATGTCAAGTCCAAGAACACTTTACTTAACCTTAGGTCCTAAAGATATTCTCCTCCGTTTCTTTCTAAAAGGTTTATAGTTTTACATTTTATAGTTAAATCCATAATCCATTTGGAATTCATTTCATATAAGTTATGAGACTTAGATTGAGGTTCATTTTTTGCCTATGGATGTACAATTCTCCAGCACTGTTTGTTCAAAAGGCTATCTTTCCTCCATTGAATTGCTTTCACACCTTTGTCAAATATCAGTTAAGCATATCTGTGGTGACCTATTTCTGGGTTCACAACAGAAGTTCCGTTGATTTATGTGTCTATCCTTCCACCATACCACACTCTGGTTACTCTAGCTATATAGTAAATTTTTAAATTGGGTAGACCAATTTCTTTTACTTTATTCTTTTTTAAAAATTGT
>NW_012149063.1:6148143-6151502 GCF_000956105.1 Propithecus coquereli
TTGTTTAGAGAAATTTTTGCCAGTAGTTGTTAGTTTAATCTTATTAAGTCTACAAATGTTATATACCCCATTCAAAATTTAAAAGGAAATATTAAACTTGTCTTTTCTCAAAGTAAAATAAACGTAGTTAATTCTACTTAAAGAAAATTAGATTTGGTATATTGTCAGCCAAATAAAAAATCAAACTTAACCAGAAGTATTTCTACCAAACATAAGGACCTTTTATTGCACTCTACAGAATTTTATAGTGTCACGGTTTTGATGATTTTAATTTACTTCCTATCATTGCAAATATATTTTCTATTCAAAGAATGATCAAAGGCAACATGAAAGTCAAGATAGAGCATGACTCAAGGAATAGATTTGGTTTTTGTACCATTCAGTTGAAGTCAAGCCTCCATTTTCTTTTATATGACATTGAAAAATTTTTTGGTTGATATTTGAGTGTAACTATTTTTACTATTCTCACTGTTTTCCTCTTCATTCTCTTCTTTTTCAAAATGTCAGTTCTCTTTTAATTCTTTAAAAATCTTTCTAATTATATCAAGGAGAAAGCCTCAGTGTGATGTTACGTTATTTAACATTGGATACTTTTTATTTTATCAAAGAAAGAACAGGTGTCAGATGCAGAAAAAACAATGTCTAATTAGAACATAATAATTATGTTTTATATTGCATTTTTTTATCTATCATTTTATTGATGGCTAATTACCCTGCTTTTCTAATTGTAGCTATGATTTTAAATTATATACAAGTAAAAAAAGGTGAGTCAACTTAAATAAAACTAATAAGAAATAATAGTACAAAGATTATACAGTTATGGCAAAACATGAGACAACAGGGCTGGAATGACTGAATTTAGGAAAATACTGTTCAGTAACATACTTCCCCTGCCCACGAGACAGTGGTGAATGGCAATCTAGAGAAGTCAGGATAAGAAATATAGATTTGAAAATTCAAAGGCTTAAGACCATCAGTCCAATGCCATTGTTAGAATCAGGTTTTACAACTTTAATGTAAAAGGTTGTTGAGAATACAGCCATTCTAAGAGGTTCTATCTTTGGTCCCCTGAGATGTTTTTGTCCTTATAGGTTGTTAAATTTTGTAAGAATCAGTATCACATGCTCAATTCCACTTCTGATTTATGTTTTATATTTGATTTTTGCTTTCTATTTCTAACCATTGTGAAGATAGCTTTAAAATAGCTCTATAAGTTCATTTGTTTGAATGTCTCTGATGAAAACTTCTTCAATTTCAGAAATATCTATTGTTCCCTTTCCTTTTTTTCTACATTGATCTTGATCCTGAAGAGAGTTATAAAATTTTCTTTTAAGTCATCTGACTCTAGTCCTGGATCAGGTCAATATCACCTGAAAACTAACACTTCTGTTATCCAAAGAATATAAAGAAAATAAACCCCCAGGGAGACAGCATTGGCTAGAGATTAGAAGGGGCTGGCTATAAGGATGATAATCCAATTTAATCAGCTATCTTTTTTCTAAACTCTCTGCTATCAGTCCTTTCTATCCTGGCTTTTCAAGGGTTGATGTGACAACCTGGTGCGAATACTTATTTATATAATGAAGGCACCGTTTTAGTTTCTTAAGCAACTAGGTTTTTGCGAGTCTACTGTGGAGTAACTGGTTCTTTGATCTATTTTGAAGGATGAGACTGGAGAAAAAATTCCCAATAATTCTGTTAAGAGACTGGCATCATGCACAGATGTCCAACTGCACTTTTTGGTTGATGGTATGCTAAAGTTGAATTACATCTAAAACGTAGACTTTGGAATACTTAAATAACAACTACTTTTTATGAAAAGTTAGTAGTCATTGGTATTGTAAGCCCCTATATATAATGTGTTAATTTTTTAAATATTCTTAAGATTTTTCCCTTCATCTTTGGTTTTCAGAAAATTTACTACAACACCATAGATGTGGTTTTCTTTGTATTTATTCTGCTTGGGGTTCGCTGAGCTTCTTGAATCTATAAATTTGCAAACTTTTCAGGTCTTATTCCTTGAAATATATTTTCTGTCCCATTCTCTGTTCTTCTAGTTAGAAATTTTTATATTATCCTATAGGTCATTAAGCCCTTGTTCTATTTATTCTCTTCCTTTCCCCTCCAATCTTTATTCTCTCTGTTCTTCAGATTAAATAATTTCTAATGTTCTGTCTTTATATTCACTTATTCTTTTTTTTTCCCTTAGGGTTTTCTGGTGAAAACCAGAGAACATGTTAGAAAAATTCTAAAACAGCTGTAACACTACTTATTCTTATGTCATCTCCAATCTTCTGTTACGCCCATTCATTAAATATTTTATTTTGGTTTTTATTTTTCAACTCTAGAATTTCCATTTGGTTCTTTTTAAAAATACTTTTGACATCTCCTATTGGTTTACTAATTATAAGATATTTTCCTTTATGCTCTTGAACATAGTTTTAATAGCTGCTTTAAAAACATTTGTTTGCTAATTTTAATATCTGGGGAATCTTCAGGTCAGATTGCATTGATTGCCTGTAAGACACAATTTCTTTGTCTTCCTATGTCCACTATTTTTGTATTTTATTTATGACACTGTAAAGGATACATTGTAGAGACTCTGGATTCTGTTCTATACTCCCAAAGAGTCTTGATTGTTTGCTTTAACAGGAAGTTAACTAGGCTTGCCTCAAACTCTAAACTGAAATTTCCTTTCAGTTGGCAGCAGACAAAATCTCTAATTAGTTCTTGTATCCACGGCTAAACTACTTGGGTATGTTCTGCACACGTAGTTTAGAGATCAGCTGGAGATTTATGTAGAGTTTATGTGTAGAAATCTTAAGCGCGGGGTCTTTTGCAAAATTTGAGGCTACCCCTCTATGACTTTCCTTTCTGAGATTTTTCCCAATTTCCAGCTGCTGTGGCCACTTTAAATTTTCCTCTGGTTGTTCAAGCCAGTAAGACTATATGTTTCTAATGGAGGTTTAGTTGACCTGTCTGATGCCAAGTAAGGACTGCCCTCAAGTGAAAAGCCATAGAAACAGGAGATGCACAGAACTGTTCCCTTCTTTCAGCTACAAACACGTCTGCAGTTCCTGCCTATTTTAGTCACTTTCAAGTGCCTTCAGGTAATTGTTTTTTAGATCTTGTCCAGGAATGTTGGTCCCACAGGACCTTCCACACCATTACTGAAGCAGAATACCACAAGTTTTTTTCTTATGATATGATTTAATTTGTCTTTGCAAAAAAAAAAAATTGGGCTGCTTTGTGGACAGAATCTTTACTTTAGGCCTTAATAGACAACTGTTCGGTATTGTTGTGCTTAGCCTCATTTTTTAATTAAACTTTTAATTTTGAAATAATTATAGATTTGTGGG
>NW_012149063.1:6153117-6153674 GCF_000956105.1 Propithecus coquereli
GCTATTCTACTTCCTTTTACTTTCATACCTACAAAAAGCTTGCTGGGATTTGGGTAGAAATTGTGTAAACTGTTTATCAATTTGAGAATTGATATCTTTAAGATATTGAGTCTTTCAGCGCAAGAACACAGTATTTCTTTTCATTTGTTTATATTTTCTATAATTTCTTTCAGTAACATTGTGTAGCATTGTGTAGTATACCTCTTCATGAGTTCTACTTGTTCTAACTGGATTGTTTACCTTTTTACTGTTGAGTATTTAGAGTTCTTTATATATTCTAGATACTGGTCCTTTCGCTAACTTTTATTCACAAAATAAAAGTCCTTTACATATTTTGTTAGATTTACGCCTAAGTATTAATACTTCTTTTTTGTTGGTACTATTGTAAATGGTAATGTATTTTTAATTTCAGTTTCCATATGTGCATTGTTCATATATAGAAATACAATTGATTTTTTTCTTTTTTTATTTTGGAGACAGAGTCTTGCTCTGTCACCCAGGCTAGAGTACAGTGGTGTCATCATAGCTCACTGCAACCTCAAACTCCTGGGCTCAAG
>NW_012149063.1:6156020-6158824 GCF_000956105.1 Propithecus coquereli
GTGACATCATCATAGCTCACTGCAACCTCAAACTCCTGGGCTCAAGCAATTCTGTTTCAGCCTTCTGAGTATAGGCGCATGCCACCACGCCCAGCTAATTTTTCTATCTTTTGTAGAGACAGGGTCTCGCTCTTGCTCAGGCTGGTCTCAAAGTCCTGGCCTCAAGCAATCCTCCCAACTCAGCCTCCCAGAGTGCTGGGATTACAGACATGAGCCACCATGACTGGCGAGGTCATACTTTTTTAATCCACCCAGCCAGTTTCTATCCTTTAGTTGGCATATTTATCAGAACACTTATATTTAATGTAATTATTGATATGTTAAGGCTTAAGTCTGCCATTTTATTTTTTGCTAGCTGTTTTTCCCTTTTTTTGTTTCTCTTATTTATTTATTTTCCCCTTCCCGTGGGGTTATTTGAACATTTTTTAGAATTCCATTTTGATTTATCTAAAGTGTTTTTTAGTATATCTCTTTGTATAGCTTTTTTTTTTTTTTTTTTTTTGAGATGGTCTCACTCTGTTGCCTGGGCTAGAGTGCAGTGGCAACAGCATAGCTCCCTGCAACCATAGCTCCTGCAACTCTGGGGTGCAAGTGATCCTCCTGCCTCAGCCTCCTGAGTAGCTGGGACTACAGGCATACTCCATCATGCCCAGCTAATTTTTTCTTTTTTGTACAGATAGGGGCTTGCTACATTGTTCAGCTTTGTCTTGAACTCCTGACCTCAAGCCATCCTCCCACCTCAGCCTCCCAAGCCACTAGGATTATAGGCATGGGCCACGATGCCATGCCTCTCTGTATAGCTTTTTAAGTGTTTGCTTTAGTTATTACATTATATATACATAACTTATCACATTCTACTGTTGTTTTCATTTCACCAGTTCAAGTGAAGTATAAAACCTTAATGTTCTTACATCTCTTTGCCCTCCCCTGTTTCTAATATAACTGCCTTAAATGTATCCTCTACATATATTTTAGAATCACATCAAACAGTGTCATAATTTTTGCTTCATTCATCAAACATAATTTACAAAACTCAAGAGAAGGAAAACCTATTGTATTTATCCACATTTTTCCTTTCTTCATTCCTGATATGCCAAGGTTCCTTCTTTTGTCATTTCTTTTTTGTTTAGAGAACTTCGTTTAGCCATTCTTTTAGAATAGGTCTGTTGGCCACAAATTTTTCTAGTTTTTTTAATCCAAGAATGTTTTGATTTTCCCTTTATTTCTAAAGGATATTTTTTTGCTTATAGTGTTCTGAATTGACAGTTCTTTTTCTCAGCACTGTAAAAATATTGTGCCACTTCCTTCTGGCCTTCATGGTTTCCAATGAGAAATATAATCATTTTAATTATTTCCCCTCATTAGTAAGATATCCTTTTACTCTGGTTGCTTTCAAGATTTTCCTTGTCTTTAGTTTTCAGAAGTTGAATTATGATATGTCTTGGGTTTTTTGTTTGTTTGTTTGTTTTGTTTTTTAAGGTTTAAGTCTCTCTTAGAACCTCTGGAGTAGAGCACAGCCCTGCCACCATCTTGACTGCAGATTTCTGGTCTTCAGAACCATGAGAGAATAAATTCCTGTTATTTTAAGCCACTAAGTTTATGGCAATTTGTTATGGCAGCCCTAAGAAACTAATACAACCCCATACCCAGACGTCCAGTCTCTAACCTGTAAAAGAGGAGTCCAGACAGAACCAGCTCCACCAGGCTCTAATGGTAGAGATGGGAATATCATCACAACACTGGCGACAAGCTATGCTGGATCTTTCAAACCCTCACTCTGAAAGACAATAACCAGAATAACTAGGCCTTACCAATTTCCAACTAGTATTCATGACATATGGAACCAGTTTTTATACTTTCTAATTTTCCAAGTTCTGGCTAATTCTCCTTAACACTGTCCTAAGTAACCAAACTTCCTCACTGGCCATTGTGTCTTTTCCGCTTCCTTATAACATTGGCTCACGGCAAGCTTTGGCCTGCCATGGACTCAGGGTGTGGTTTCACCTTCAGTCTCCCCATTGGCCAGCATTATCTCTTGGTATTAATAAGAGATTAACTAAGCCAAGAAAAAGAAAATGATTGGCTTAGTTCACCTTTTCCATGTGTGTGTGAGGTCATTAAGGTATTGTGGATCAGCGGTCACTGGGTCAGGCAGCCAATCCTTGGTGGCTGGGAGCAGGGGAGCATTATCACGTGGTATCAAATGTGGTGCTTAAGCTGCTGGGCCTGGGCATTCAGACACTGTTCAGCTCCTAACGGTAAAGATGTAGATTCTGCCTGAGTTCAAAAGTAGCTCTGCCACTTACCACATGTTTTATGACCTTGGGCAAGTTAATCTCTCTGTAACTCAGTTTCCGTATCTATAAAATGGAGATAATAATCTAAGCCTCCCTCATAAATTGGCATCAGGATTAAATAAGTACATGTCTGACATACATGAAGTGCTTAATACATTTTAGATATTATTATTGAGCCTGAAAAAACACTAATCTCTTCCCATTCTACAGTTTCAAAGATGCCCTAGGCCAACATAATTCAAATATCACTTTTATAATCATGAGCTCACATTCCTGTTCAAAAAACCAAAAAGTCTCCTAAAAGCATATCAAGCTACTGTATTTAGAGATGATATCATGGGGTAACATTAAAGTGTGCTCTTCAGTCTTAGAGTACACAGCCTCCTGGCAATATCAATTCCATCTCTAGTTCTGCTCTAATTCCTTCTAGCCATTGCTACAACATACGGACTAAAAGGCACTTTTAACTAACATCGACATTGCTGGTATATTATTTAAGTATTTATT
>NW_012149063.1:6158874-6160364 GCF_000956105.1 Propithecus coquereli
TAGAATGTCTTTTTTTCCTTTGGGTAGATGCCCAGTAATGGGATTGCTGGATCAAATGGTAGTTCTACCTGTAGCTCTTTGATGTATCTCCATACTACTTTCCACGGAGGTTGTACTAGTTGGCAGTCCTACCAACAGTGTGTGAGTGTTCCTATCTCTCTGCATCCACACCAACATTTATTGTTTTGGGACTTTTTGATAAAGGTCATTCTCACTAGAGTTAAGTGATATCTCATTGTGGTTTTGATTTGCATTTCCCTGATGATTAGACTTGTTGAACATTTTTTCATATGTTTCTTGGCCATTAGTCTATCTTCTTTTGAAAAGTTTCTGTTCCTGTCCTTTGCCCACTTTTTGATAGGGTTGTTTGATTTTTTCTTGCTGATTTTCCTCAGTTCTATATAGATTCTAGTTATGAGCCCTTTATTGGATGTGTAGCATGTGAATATTTTCTCCCATTCCGTAGGTTGTCTGTTTGCTCTTCTGAAAGTTTCCTTGGTGTGCAGAAGCTTTTAATTTGATCAGGTCCCATTTATTTATTTTTGTTGTTCCTGTGAGTGCCTTTGGGGTCTTCTTCATAAATTCTTTGCCTAAGCCAAGGTCTGTAAGAGTTTTTTAATATTAACCTTATTTCTTGCAATCTTGCTTAACACATTTATTCTAGAAGAGTTTTGGGGTTTTTTTATAGATTCTTTGAGATTTTCTATATAGAAAATAAAAACAAATTTTGATATGTTGCGTTTTCATTTAGTACTGTGTATTTTCTGATTTCCCTCGAGACTTCCTTTTTATCATGTATTATTTAGAAGTGGCTGCTTTGTTTCTAAGTGTTTGGAAATTTCCGTCAGTTTTCTGTTATTCATGTTTACTTTGATTTCATCATGGTCAAAGAAAACACTCTGTATGATTTACATTCTTTTAAATTTCTTAAGGTTTGTTGTTTTGACCTATACTGTGATATACCTGCTTATGTTTTCTGGGCACTTGAAAATAATGTGTACAATGCTGTTATTGGGCGGAGTGTTCTATAAAAGTTAATTAGATCTTATTGGCTGATTATGTTGAGTTCTTCTCTATCCTTGCTAACTTTTTGTCTAGCTGTTCTATCACTTGTTGAGAGAAGACTGTTGAAGTCTCCAACTATAATTATAGATTTGTGGGTAGTTGTAACAAAAAAATAGAGATCCCATGTACCCTGTACTCAGTTATCTCAATGGTAACATTTTGCACAACCATAGTACAATTTCACAACCGGGATATTGACATTGATATAGTCAACATACAGAACATTTTCATCACTACAAGGATCTTTTGTGTTGCCTTTTTATAGCCACATCCACTTCCCTCCTGCCTCTACCCTGTTCTTGACCCCTGGCAACCACTACACTCTTCTCAATTCCTATAATTTTTTAATATCAAGACTGTTGCATAAATGGAATCTTATAGCATATAACTTTTGGGATTGGTTTTTTTCACTCAACAAAATTCTC
>NW_012149063.1:6163229-6168556 GCF_000956105.1 Propithecus coquereli
AATGAGGAAATTTAAAAAATAAATTCCTAAGAATTAAAGTATTGTAGGCATGAGCTCAGTTCACTGTGGGTCTTGCCCCATGAAAACCAGATCCCCTGTTCTCTTGCCCTCAGTTCCTCTCTGTTAGCATAGCACTGGCACAGTGGATGGTTACAGACTGGAGGTCCACTAACACAGGGTTTTTCTTATACCTTATTCCTCTAGTAATTATATCATTCCAACTGGAAACCAGTATTGGACTTTTACTCCTAACTTCTATTGGATTATTGGAATCATAATCATGGTTTTCAGTTTTTCACATAATTTAAAAAATATATCTCCAAACTCATATAGCATTATGAATGTAGTTTGTTGGCTTGTTTTTCGAGGACACCAGTGAGATTCTTTCTTTTATGACAGCACTCTAAATCTCTTTCTTCCCTGCCATATCATACTCCTCTCCCACTGGTTATATTCTTGTTCTCTCTGACCTCCTTAATATCTCTTATATCCAGTTGCATGCTCATCCTGCCCTCTAATCCCATCTGAAGAATATTAATTTAGGCCCTCATCATTTCTCATCTAGATTGCTGGAGTAACTTCCTGTTTCCTCAGCATCCAGCCTTGCCCCATTCTAGCATATTCTTCACCTGGCTGCCAGAACTATTTTTCTAAAATGTAAATTCTGTTATATTGTTCCTTTGCTCATAACCTATTGCCTTCAGGATGAAACCCAAACTCTTTAAGCCTTTCAAATTCTATCCCAAGAGGTGCCTGCGATCTCCTTGGTTGCCACTAAATTGTCCCTAAGACGTCTGTCAGTGCCTCTTTTCTGCTCCTCTGCCTGGCAGTCTTCACCAGCAAAGCACCTTGCTCTTACTACTCACATCACGCCATCAAGCCCTCAGTCACAAGTGAAGGTCTGTTTGGTGACTCTTATAGTTGCAGATGCGACTCTTGCTGAAATAGGGAAAGGCTTCCCCCCGACCCCCATTTTTACAGTTCTTTCATTTAATCCTAAAGGGAATAGACCATGGCTTTTTTGGGTGTTTCCAGAGGGGGAGATGATCAAATTAAAAACAAAATACTCTTAAGTAAAAACAAACACAAACTTTTCCAAGTTCAAATTAAAAAAAAAAAGGTTATGGAAGGGAGAAGACATCAGAGGAGAATTGTGGATGGTAAAAAGTAGACAGGTGCTCACTTCAGCAGCACATACACTAAAATTGGAATGATACAGAGAAGATTAGCATGGCCCCTGGCAAGGATGACACACAAATTTGTGAAGTGTTCCATATTAAAAAAAAAGTAGGCAAAATTAGGTTTTCGTTGTATTAATAATTCAGCCTCCATAGTGTTGGAACTAATTCAGTAATCAAAGCTTGACTTTCCAATGCTTACTACCAGCAGTTATATTTCACAATGGACAATGCTCAGCCATGAAAAAACAGATATTTCCTCTTGCTAAAAAAGGCCAGATTTGTATTCATTTTTCCATATTCCTTTCTCTAATCAAGTGTTAGATGTCAGCAAACTGACCTACTTTAAACAATATTGACATATAATGAAAAGCAAACATACCAATACAGTTTGGCTGGCAGGCATTTGGGAAGGAAACGGAGGTGGGGTAATGGGCTGGGCCCTCCCACAGAGCGGCTTTTGGCAACGGAAGCATAACTTTAGGCCTTTTAGGTTTTCTGCCTTTATGCATCCTGAAAGCAGGCACGGGGAGGTAAATCGATAATTAGGGGTTCTTTAAAATAGAGATTTGTGGCCTGGCAGTCTGTATCCACAAACACAGTGAAAACGCTCCAGCTCTTTATCTCCAGGTGTGTCTGGTCTATTCAAAGCTCTGGTGTACAGAGCTGCTTGGGTTCGTGTTGCACTGCCGGAAAGATGGGTGTGTGAGACTCAGAGCAACACATCTACTGGGACATTAGCAGTGTTTTGAAATCTCATCTAAAATGATAGTCTAATTAGTGGTTGCATTCTTTGTCCTAAAACCAATCATCCTGAGTTAGAGTTTGACTTTAGCTCACTTCATTATGCAAAGGCTGAGTGCTCAGACCCTCAGGGTTATGTTGTAAACTTAATACTAGGAAACAGAATTCTTTCTGCAAGGTGAATAAAAGCTACAGGGCAACACACAATAATTCTTAAAGTTCATAATAGCCCAAGAAATTCAAAGCTCTTTAACAAGAGATTTATATTTTAGAATGCTTTGTAGATTTAAAATTCCACCTACAATCGTTTTAGTTGGAAATAAGTATTAATTGAGTACCTGTTTTATTTACAGCCCTCATACTAGATACTGTCTGTATACATCAAGTATGTGCTTATGAAATGTCTTCCCCTTTTCCCTGTTGCTATTGCCTGGACCCACATCATTCCCTGCATACTGATTTTTCCATGCTTATTCATTTTGTGTGTCTTTCATTGAAAATGAAAATATTTACCAGCGTGTGATTAATACAGTGGCTTAAAACCTTTACGAGGCACCTAAAATTGCAAGACAACTTTGCATTCTCATTTATAGGACCCTGTAAAGGAACTGCATACCTAACATTACAAATATGAATATATATAGATTGGCAGGACAAACTTTTGAAAACTTAAACATTTTAAATTATGAAATGTTTCAGACACAAAAAAAGCACAGAAAGTAAAAATATAACATAAAAGACACCTGTGTAACCACCACTGGCATTTGCCACATGTAACGATTTGCCACATTTGCTTCATATGGTTTCTATTTTTATTTTTTTAATTTTTTTGAGACAACGTCTTGCTCTGTCACTGGGGTCAGAGTGCACTGGCATCATTATAGCTCACTGTAACCTCAAATTCCTGGCCTCAAGGGATCCTCCTGCCTCAGCCTCCCGAGTAACTGGGACTATAGGTACATGCCACCACAGCTGGCTAATTTTTGTATTTTTTGTTGGGATGGGGTCTTGCTGTGTTGCTCAGGCTGGTCACATGAACTCCAGGTTCTGTTTTTCAAGAAAGCATTAATGATAGCATCAAAGGCCCCACCCTCCCTTCCTTCCCCCATCTTTTCCTCCTCAGAGTTAACCTCTATACAATCCTGCTTGCCCATATTTTTATCCTTTCATGACTTAGGTATGTTTTGTGTTTTTAAAATTTGCATAAAGGGTATACGTTACAGATCCATTAAAATTTTCTTTTTCATTTGACATTGTTAAGATTTCTCTACCTTAATGCAAGTAAGCTTTGCCATTCATTTGAACTACTGTTCAAATTCCACTGTATGAATATACCACTGTTCACGTATCCATTTCCTTTCTTAGGGAAGGGATGTAGGTTGTTTGTATTTTACTATGATACACAATACTAATATGAATGAACTATTCATCCCTCAGGTCCAATTAGCTCTAACTTCAAAATAATATATCTTAAATGTGACCACTTCTCCTGAAGCCACAACTACCCCAGTCCAAGCCACCATTTTCTCCTCCAGGAGCTCCTACGTGTGCCAGCCTTCACTCTTGGCTCCCTGTCAGTTTACAGCCCACACAGCCCACGGGGTCAGATTGGGTCTTTCCTTTCCTCAAAATCCTTCAATGACTACCCACCATACCTGGAATAAATCCAGGGGGGCCCTGAGTGATCTGGCCTCTCTCCCTCCTCGCCTGGCTCTCTGTAGTCCGGACTGCGGGGCTCCTTGCTGTGCGCTGCCTTACAGCCTTTGAGCCAGCTGTTCGCTCTGCTCTGTCTGAAACCAGCACTTTCCTCTTCTTCCTGTGGCTTCCTCCCTGACTTTGTTCAGGTTCCTGATCAGGTATCACTTCCTCAGAGAAGACTCTCTGGTTTCTCTTATCTAAATGAGTACCTCTTTCATTTCCTAGCCCCTTATCCTGCTTTTAGTTTTCACCTTGCTTTTATTTCTCTTCTCAGAAGTCATCACACCTGACACTATGTTATTTGAACATAAACTCCCTGGACTTTGTGTCCCCAGTACTCAGAATAGTGCCTGGCATAATAGTCATTCAGCAATCTTTGACTGAACGAATAAATGAGAGAACATCAGTACAAGACTTATTAGGCACATTCTCTAGGACAGTACCTTGAAAACTTTGTTGATGATGAAACACAGTATGAAATACATTTTATCTGGCACATACACAAACACACAAAAGTGAAACAAGAGTTTCAGGAAACAACAGTCATACTTACTACCTTCATATTCTATTCCACTGACAGAAACACAAAGAAAAATACTGCACGATTCCGTGTACATGAGGTATATAACTCTAGAATCAAAGAGTCGAATGGTGGTTGCTGGGGCTGGAGGGAGGCAGAAATGGGGAGTTACTAATCAATGAGCATAAACTTTCAGTTAAGCAAGATGAATAAATTCTAGGGATCTGCTATTCAACATTGTACCTATAGTCAACAATACTGTATTATATACTAAACAAATTGTTAAGAGGGTAGATCTCATGTTAAGTGTTTTTACCAACCACAATAAAATAAAATTAATAAAGTTTTAAAAAAGTATACACAGGTAAAGACAGAAGAAAATATGCTAGTTGCAATTCACTAAATTGATTTCACAATCCAACAACAGGTTCAACCCACCGTGTGAAAAAGTGTTCTAGGGTATATATCTTGAAGTGGTTTTGCTGGAGGTTACTAAATACAGGCATGTCTTGGAGATATTGTGGGTTCTGTTCCAGACTACAGCAATAAAGTGAATATCTCCATAAAGTCAGTCACACGAGTTTTTTGGTTTCTCAGTGCATATAAAAGTTATGTTTACACTATACTGTAGTCTATTAAGTGTGCAATAGCATTTTGTCTTAAAAATGTACAAAATTTAATTCAAAAATACTGTATTGCTAAAAAAATGGTAATGATCATCTGAGCCTTCATTGAGTCATAACTTTTTTGCTTGTGGATGATCTTACCTTGATATTGGTGGCTGATCAGGGTGGCTGTTGCTGGAGGTTGGAGTGGCTGTGGCAATCTCTTAAAATAAGACAACAATGAAGTTTGCTGTATCAGTTGACTCTACCCTTCAGGAAAGATTTCTCTGTACGATGAGATGTTGTTTGATAACATTGTACCCACAGTGGAATGTCTTTCAAAATTGGAGTCAGTCCTCTCAAGCCTTGGCACTGCTTTATCAACTAAGTTTATGTAATATTCGAAATCCTTTGCTGTCATTGCAACAACGTTCACAGTATCTTTGCCAGGAATAGATTCCATCTCGAGAAATCACTTTCTTTCTTTCTTCAGCAGAAGCGACTCCTCGTCCTTTCAAGTTTTATCATGAGATTACCGCAATGCAGTCATCTTCAGGCTCCATTTCTTTTTTTTTTTTTTTT
>NW_012149063.1:6169466-6178184 GCF_000956105.1 Propithecus coquereli
TTTTTCTGAGCAGTAGGTCTCAAAAGTGAGTTTGAAATATTCAGCAAACTATGCTGAAAACAGATGTGCTGTCATCCAGGCTTTGTTATTCCATTTAGAGAGCACAGGCAGAATAGATTTAGCATAATTCTTAAGGGCCCTAGAATTTTTGAGATGGTAAATGAGCATTGGCTTCAACTTAAAGTCACCTAACAAGAGAGTCAGCCTGTCCTTTGAAACTTTGAAGCCAGGCATTAACTTCTCTCTAGCTATGAGAGTCCTAGATGTCGTCTTCATCCAATAGAAGGCTGTTTCATCTACCTTGAAAACCTGTTGTTTATGGACCCACCTTCATCAACAATCTTAGCTAGATCTTCTGGATAACCTGTTGCAGCGTCTACATTAGGACTTGCTGTTTCACCTTGCACTTTTATGTTGTGGCGTCGTTCCTTAAATCTCATGGGCTAACCTCTGCCAGCTTCAAATATTTCTTCTGCAGTTTCCTCACCTCTCTCAGCCTTCATAGAATTGAAGAGAGTTAGGATCTCTCTCTGGATTAGGCTTCGGCTTAAGGGAATGTTGTGCTAGTTTGATCGTTTATTGTGATCACTAAAAATTCCCCCATATCAGCAATAAGTCTGTTTCACTTTCTTAGCATTCATGTGTTCACTGGCAGACCACTTTAATTTTCTTCAAGAACTTTTGCTTTGGTGGGGTGTGGTGACTCACGCCTGTAATCCTAGTAGACTGGGAGGCTGAGGGGAAGGGAGGATCCCTTGAGGTCAGGAGTTAGAAACCAGCCTGAGTAAGAGTGAGACCCAGTCTCTACTAAAAACAGAAAAAATTAGCCGGGCATGGTGGTACACCCCTGTAGTCCCAGCTACTTGGGAGGCTGAGGCAGGAGGATTGCTTGAGCTCAGGAGTTCGAGGTTGCCGTGAGCTAGGCTGATGCCATGGCACTCTAGCCTGGGCAACAGAGCGAGACTCTGTCTCAAAAAAAAAAAAAAGAAAAAAACAAAGAACTTTGGCTTTGCATTCATAACTTTGCTAACAGTTTGGCACAGGAAGCTTAGCTTTGGTCATGCTTTCCTCACTAAGCTAATCATTTCTAGCTTTTGATTTAAAGTGAGAAATACGGGACTCTTCATTTCACTTGACCACTCAGAAGTCACTGTACAGTTGTTAATTGGCCTAATTTCAATATTGTTGTGTCTCATAAAATAGGGAGGCTGTAGAAGAGGAAGAGAGAAAGAAGGAGACAGGGAACAGCCAGTTGGTGAAGAAGTCAGAACACATAGCATTTAATGATTAAGTTTACCATCTTATATGGGTGTGGCTCATAGCACCCTAAAAGAATTACAACAGTAACATCAAAGATCACTTACGATCACAACAGATACAATAGTAATGAGAAAGTTTGAAGTAGTATGGGAATTACCAAAATGTGACAAAGAGGCAGGAAGTGAGCATATGCTATTGGAAAAATGGTACTGATAGATTTGCTCAAATTAGGGTTGCCACAAACTTTCAATTTGTAAAAAAAACACAATAAAGGAAAGCACAGTAAAGTATGCCTGTATTCCAGAATTGCTCTCCAAAGTTAAACATTTACACTGGTAACATCTATTAAAACAAACTATCTCCTTGTTTTAATTTGCATTTTTCTGATTACTAAAAAGACTGATAGACCAGAGATCTTATCCTTAAAAACCTTGTAAACCAAATTATTTTGTGCTGCTCCAGGAGGCCTAAGAATTTCCTTATCAGGAACTTTCACAGGCAAAGTGACTTAATTTTCCCCTACTTGTTGAGTTTGGCAATTCCAAATTCTCATATATTTAGTTTTAATGGCACAAAATTGTATTCCCAAGAACACTAATGACAATTTTAACTCATCATTCATTTAGTTGTTTATTCATTCAACAAATATTTATAGAGGGTCGTGCTACTCCCAGTAATTTCGCCAAAGAATCTCTCGTCCTGGTGCCTACCTTCCAGACTCTGAGTTATTTGTTCCTTGAACCATGGCAGTGACCACCAGACAGGCATGCTTAAGAAGGGCTGGAAGATTCCTTCCAATCCATTGTCCTTACTGGCTAGTTTTTTGTATTCAGTTATCTCCAGAGAGGTACTCACGGCGTCCACCCACGCTCTCTTACTGCAAAGGAATTATTCCCGAGAGAAAGTTTTGAAATAAAGGGGAAAATGCGAATGTTTTCATTTCAATAACTTATTTTAAATGTAAGATTATAATTAGGGTTTTTAAAGCAAGCCAGTTCCTTTTTTCTTCGAAAAGCAAGTTTTTTGCTCTTCACACACAAGCCTCACACTTTCGTTATTTCATCGTAATGCCAAGTTTGATTAACAGGGCAATGAAAAATATCTTTCGTTCATTCTGACTCAGGTAATTGTAAATTTTAAAGGGAGAAAAGATCGCCAAGCCACAACGGTTCAGTCTTCAGTCTTCGTCTATGCCCCACAGACAATCTCTAAAGATTTATTGTACTACAGGTAAGTCTCCACCAAACTGCAGCGGCTTTTTTCTACCTTAAAAACCACAAGTCTTATGTAAAACAAGTTGTCTTCCCGTGCTTTCTGGAAAGAAAGATCGGGATTTACCTCATTTTGTTGCTTCACGTAATGGTGTGGTTACCAGATAAGAGGTGCTACACCGAGGGACGGGGAATCGGATAATGAAGAGTGGAGTTACTCACAGACGCTATGATTTTTTTTTTAATAAGCTAAACCGCACGCAGCAGTAACAGTGCTAAGTGCCAGGGCGCGTGACGGTCGCCACTCCCGCGCTGCTCTCCATTGCCCCGGGCTCCTTTCCCTCTGCCAGCGGGGAATTTATGCAAAGCAGCCTGCTTAACTCCGGGGCAATACGAACCACTTTCGCGCCACTCGCCCAGGACCGCGCAGCTGCATAAATACAGGGGTCCTGGAAGTCCCCAAAGAGCCACTTTTTCAAAGTGTATTTTAGGACTCTCCAAATGTACCCTGGGAGATGAGCATATTTGAGACGGTAGAGTTTTTTTTCTTGGATTCGAGCGGGTGTGCGCTAGGTCGGTGATTACCGCAGCTTGCAGGACCTGCATCCCAAAGCGGGAAAGATGGCTCGAGCCCCGCCTCCCCGGGCCCAGGTCGGCCCGCCTTGCCCGCCGGCCGCGCGACTCCCGCTACTGCTTGGTGGGACCGCTGCGCACGCGGCTGCTTCGCTCTCCCGGCTCCGAGCGCCGGCCTGGGTGCCCGCCATCAGCATGGATGCTCGCCGCGTGCCGGTGAGGGCTGGGCGGGCGAACCCAAGGGAGGGGCGCGGTGGGGCTGGACGCGGGCGGACGCGAGCCGACTCTCCAACTCCGCAGCCAAGTGCTTCTTATCAACTGGTGGCCGGCCTGGGCGTCGCCAGTTTGGGCAAGCCCCAGATTTTGTGCACGTGGGGTAACTCAGGGCTAGGGGGACGTTCCCGCCGGGCGTGTGCACCCGGCGTGCCGGCGGTATAGAGATTTGAGCCGTTTTCAGGATGGTTGGCAGCGCTGGGGAGTCCGCGGCACGTGCGCCCGCCGGAGGCCGGACAGCAGCTAGGGGCTGGCAGGTCCCCGATTGTGTCCGCCGGCCAGAGCCGGCCTCCCGTTCCTTGGGAGTTTGCTCGCAGCTGCCCAGCCCTTTCCCGCACGCGACTCGGGCGGGTGCGTGACTCGCCGCTGGTCGCCCTCAGGCGCACTCGCCACCACGTCTAGCCTTAGCAAGAGCTGCGGCCGCTTCTCACTGCTGAGGGGCAGAGGGTTCGAAGTTTTAAGGTTTTGCAGGCCGGTCTCCTAGAACTTGGGTTGCGCACGTGGAAGGAGACATCTTTAGTCTCAGGCAGTGATTAAGTTCAGTAAAGGGCTTTGAGAGCCAACCATTCTTCGACCATTTGCTCCTTTACTACTTCCTCCACCCTCACCCTCCAGCCTTACTCTCAGCTGCGGGACGTTACCGTGAATGGAACGTTACTTTTTGCTGTAACGGAAGCCGGAAAGTGGGGTCTGCTCCTGGAGAGGGTAGAGGCGTGGGGGTTGGGTGAAAAGGAAGAGCGCGACAAGCTAAAAATAAATACTACGAGTAGGCTGGGGCTCTTTGGGGGTTGGTGGAAGGGGGCGTGGTATCAGTCCAGTCACCGCTCCGGTGGTGGAACTGGGTTTTGGTTATCACGTATCACGATAAAGAAAGCCTCGCGTTGCTAGGCTTGGAATCTGACATACCTGGGTTCAAATTTGGGCCACCCTGGAAATTGAGTAATCCATTTTACCTCTCTGAGCCTCAGTTTCCTCATTTTTTAAGTGAGAATGATGATAGCACCTTTGCTACAAAAAATTAAGCATGATATGAAAGCATTCTTAACATAGTGCCTGGCACGAAAAACACCTAATATGAAATGGTATTAGGACTTGCCTACCATAAAAGTTCATCTCAGTCATGACCATTTGCTTTACTTCTTTCTATGTGTTTTCCTCCCAAGATATTTGTATGGTAAATAACTTCTTGGCAGGTGCTGACTTGTTAAAGCTCAGCAAATATTCCCTGACATCTTGCAATAGAATGCCTCCCTTGAGGCTGTCTTGGGCCTCTTGAGTGCTTGCAGGTAGACTGATGAGTGAATGGTGATAATTCCTGCAATAATGCAAGGAACACTGCTGTTTTAGAACAGCAGTGGGTTCTTCTTCCAGCCCTGTGATCTTGCACAGTCTATTACACCTCCCTGGGGCCTTGAATTTTCTTATCTGGATATTGGGGGGCTTCTGAGATCCCTTTCAATTCCTAACATTCATTGTGTCCTATTCACATATAGCTTTTATGTTCAGTAGCTCTACCTATTATCATGTTTTCCTGCCTTCCTAAAAGGATAAAAGACAAAAAACTTACTAAGATGATTGAATGGAGTCTACTTAGGGGCATAGGGAGGTTGGGTTGCCATGATCATGAAAATAGTTTTATTTGCAAGAGACTGAAATGCAGAATGTTAGGCAAAGAAGGAAGGCCAGAATGTTCTGTTCGCTTGACATCGTAGCATTATTTTATGGAATCTGTAGCAGAGCTTGCCCTTTTAAAATTTTTGGTGTAATAAATCACTTCTGTATTCCATGGCCCTATTTAAGAAAATAAAAATATAGGAACCTAATGCAACACTTAAGAAATCTCATTAAATGTTAAGAAATGGCAGAAACTCTACTCTTTTTACACAAGATAGGTGTCAATTGCATTTGCTGATTAGTAGTGCGGGGCTGTTCAGTGTTTATGAATGAGTGAAGCATTTCTGTATCTACAAATAATTTGCACCTTATGAAAGGACTTTTAAAAACTTCAGTCTTTTATAGCAAAGGGATGGCAGAAAGAGCTGAATGTCAGCCTATGGTAATAAAGTGCTAAAATGGAATCAGATATCCCACCTGGGCTTAGAGTGTTGTTTGACCTTGGCTGGGTTAATATATTTGATTTGTAAGAACTTGTATGGAAATAACTGTACCCTTCCTGATTGGAAGAGAGCCTATTTGGAAGCCTGCCATCTTGAAGTAGAGGTTCTGCCCAGTTTTTATAGTTTGGGAAATTAACATCACAGTACATAGCCTAAAGCTTACATAAAAATACCTCATTAGCTTGATTTTGGCTGTGGGAGAAAAATTGCTCTGCCATTTTGTACTTTTGAAATTTCGTTTTAGAAGTACAGTTTAATTTTTAAAAAAGAAGTTGGATTTTAGGAGTTTAGCATTAAAAACTCCTATGGAGCTCAGTATAATGCTAATAAGAGCTTAGGGGCTCTTAAGGTGGGTAGAGAGGTAGCTGTACATGTTTGAGTAAATTTATAAATGTCAGTAGAATTTTCTTCCAAAGGGATCTCTTCTTAGGATTTGGCCTTGTTTTGAAAATTTCATGTAACAATTGCACATCCTTTGTCTAGGTAGGGTATAAGAAACGGTTGCATCTATTCTGTGCTGTTTGAAACTACTAAACTCAAAAATGATGTCTTTAGTTAAATGAAGTAAACATCCCACTTAATAATATCGTCATTTCTGTTTGTAGCAAAAGGATCCTAGAGGAAAGAAGAACTTGAAGAAATTCAGATATGTGAAGTTGATTTCCATGGAAACCTCGTCATCCTCTGATGACAGTTGTGACAGCTTTGCTTCTGATAATTTTGCAAACACGGTAAGTGCTGCCTGAGAATAAACAGAATTGAGTCTGCAGTGCTCAAAATGCCCCAAATGCTTTGTGCATGATTAAAACTGCTTGCTTTTTGCCTACATTTCTATACAGCCCTTATGAAAATACAGTATGCACTGTAATTTCATTTCACTTTTTGCTGTGGTTCTAGGTAGTAATTGTTGGAGGTAGATTAGCTACTTATTCTATCCTTTTGAAATGTCGCCTAACCTAACATGCATGATGATTTGCCATAACAACTCAGAAATCATTTGTAAACCTCTGAACCATTTTTCTTTGTAACAAAAGCTATTCTCTTGTAGTGCACTTGTAAATGTGATTTGCTCTCTGCACGGTTTATGGAAAATTGGTTCTTGAAAAAGAAAAAAAATGCACAACCACATTTATTTATTTATTTTACAGAAACCTAAATTCAGGTCAGATATCAGTGAAGAACTGGCAAATGTTTTTTATGAGGACTCTGATAATGAATCTTTCTGCGGCTTTTCAGAAAGTGAGGTGCAAGATGTGTTAGACCATTGTGGATTTTTACAGAAACCAAGGCCAGATGTCACTAACGAACTGGCCAGTATTTTTCATGCCGACTCTGACGATGAATCATTTTGCGGTTTCTCAGAGAGTGAGATACAAGATGGAATGGTGAGTTTGAGAATTTCACCAATATCAAGAAGTAAGGTACATTTAGAGGCATGACATACTTGTTTTTTTAAAAAAAATTTCTTACGATTTTCATTTTAGTCATGCCAGAAGATTTTGTTGACCTTTTTAAAATTTTGAGTATTTTCTTCATGTATTAAAGCAGTTTTTACTAATATAGTCCTACTTGTAAATCGTGAACATTTTGTAGGCTCTGAAAATCTTGGAAATTGGTGAGATAAAATTAGCTAATCTCCAGATTTCTATTACCACAAAAATTCAGCCTAATCAGGAAGCACATGAGTCCCAAAAATTAGCTACATTTGCATTTAAGTTCAAGTGCCCAGCCCAGTGCCTGGCATAGAGCAGGCCTTTAAGAAATGTTGGTTCCCACAGTAGACCTGTGCCTGCATCTTGAAAACCTGTGATAACGCATGCATAGGAGCTTGCGTACAGATAATGACAATTTGGTTCCTTCCTGCTTCTACTTTTGCTACTTGGTTGGCTTTTCCTGTGCACGCTACCTTACCTTTATTCTCTGCCACCACTGCTGCTGCACCTTAGTCCCACTCTCCCTGAGTGTACTGTTTACGTTTGCAGTCAATTTTCTTGTCCAAAAGACTTTCTCGACAAAGGAAGCAGTGTGCTGATTTATAGTCAGGGGCATGCTCCTCGACTCGTTGTGGTCTGACATAGATCGACGACTGCCTGTGGATCACGACTTGAGTAACAGTGGTAATAAGTGATAGTGCCTGACCAAGGAGTGTTTTATCACTATCTAACTCTTAGTGATAATGTAATGTTTCCTGTAGTAAGTGATACTGGTCCAAATCAACGCTTACTGGAGTTTATTGCTGCGGACAGTCTGCAGATCTGGACGTGACCCAAGCATTAATAACCTGAATAATTTCTGGACAGTGTTTCAGTTCTTTCTAGATACTATTTGCTGTGATAATAAAATGCCAATTGATTAAAAGTGTTACGAACTCATGAATGTTTTTGTTGTTTTGTATTCTCTCAGTCCATGTACACTAAAATTACTTAAGGCTGTTTGTGGGGGATTCAAGAAATTTTTGAATGTTAAAATGGATCTTTCATTTCTTGGACTTTATGGACGGTATTTTTTTCTTCTCTCATTTTTTGTTTTTCTTTTTTTCCTCAACCATTACCACAGTCAATTTTGGAATATTTTTATCACCCCAGAAAGGAACCTATACCCATTAACAGTTACTCCCCATTCTTTCCCAACAGCCCCAGCCCCTGGCAACCACCAATCTACATTCTGTCGCCTATTCTGGACATAAATATAATGAAATCATACAATATGTGGTCTTCTGTGACTGACTTCTTTCACTTAGCATAATGATTTCAAGGTTCATTTATGTTGTGGCATGTGTCAGTTCTTTATTCCTTTTATTGCAGAATATTCCATTATGTGAGTAAACCACGTTTTATTTATCCATCAGTTGATGGATATTTGAGTTCTTTGTACTTTTGGCTATTATGAATAATGCTGCTATGAACATTCCTGTACAAGCTTTTGTGTGGACATATCCCTAGGAGTGGAATTGCTGGGGCACACGTTTAACCTTTTGACGAACTGACAGGCTGTTTTCCAAAGTGGCCACACCATTTTACATTCCTACCAGCAGTGTATGAAGGTTACAGTTTCTCTACGTTCTTGCCAACACTTGTTATTTTCTTTTTGATTTAGCTCTGTTGGTGGGTATGAAAGTGGTATCTCATTATGATTTTGATTTATATTTTGTCAGTGACTAATTGTATTTTTTTTTTTTTGAGACAGTCTCACTGTGTTGCCTGGGCTAGAGTGCCGTGGCGTCATCCTAGCTCACAGCAACCTCAAACTCCTGGGCTCAAGCGATCCTCCTGCCTCAGCCTCCC
>NW_012149063.1:6179104-6185502 GCF_000956105.1 Propithecus coquereli
CACCATGCCCGGCTAATTTTTTCTATATATTTTTAGTTGTCCAGCTAATTTCTTTCTGTTTTTTTAGTAGAGATGAGGTCTCGCTCTTTCTCAGGCTGGTCTCAAATTACTGAGTTCAAACGATCTGCCCACTTCGGCCTCCCAGAGTGCTAGGATTACAGGCGTGTGCCACCACGCCCAGCCTGAAATTCTTGATTTTGTTACCCAGAGCTATCAGCGTTCAGTTAAAAG
Organism: Propithecus coquereli; assembly: GCF_000956105.1. Classification (NCBI taxonomy): domain Eukaryota; kingdom Metazoa; phylum Chordata; class Mammalia; order Primates; family Indriidae; genus Propithecus; species Propithecus coquereli. The sequence continues at coordinate 6,179,336 of NW_012149063.1, forward strand.
TCATTTGGTGTAAGTGTCTTTTGTTCAAAAGGGATTTTGTAGTCAGACTGGTGCAGCTTGTCCACCGGTCATCAAGTCCTTAATGACTCAGTTGTTCTAATTAACCAGCGGCTGCAGGCAGTCCCAGAAGGCTGTAGGACTCGCAGCCAGTGCAGACTCTCTGGACCTCTCAGAGTGGCAATGAAGTTTCCAGCACGAAACACCAGGAGAGCAGCCAGCAAAAAAGCAGAGCCCCTTCAACCCTCAGATAATTCTGTGACTGACTCCAATTCCGATTCAGAAGATGAAAGTGGCATGAATTTCTTGGAGAAAAGGGCTTTAAATATAAAGCAAAACAAAGCAATGGTAGGTATCTGAATTTGAATGTGTTAGAATTAATTCTTCCCTCTAAGTGACTTATTACTACACCTGTGTCTTAAGAATTATTTTCTGTGTAGTTATGAAGTCTTCATAATGTGTACTTTAAAATGTATTTCTTTCCCTGACTTATCTTCTTAATCTATTATAAATAGATTAACACCGGGTTAAATGCATAGGGGAATCAGAAACTCTTTGAATATGTTAACTTATTATTAAATATAATGCCGTGAGATGTGCTAGCGTATTTTCCACAAGTTAGTTGCTCATTTTCAGCAGTTATTCTAAGCCAATGCTTTCTGTTTAATTTCCTCCCTTTTTAGCTTGCAAAACTCATGTCAGAATTAGAAAGCTTCCCTGGCTTGTTCCCTGGAAGACGTTCCCTCCCAGGCCCCAGCTCAGTAAGTAGAAGTCCTTGTTTATATAGTAGTGTTTTGGGCAGTCCTAAGGTAACTTTGTGTTATATCTTAAAGTGCAATTTCCTTATTTTATAGACAGATGAAGGGGAACTAGTGAAAGCCCCCTGACGGATCTCTGGATGATATTCCTCGCATCCTGGGTTGTTTGGCCTTCCCCTGCTAGGCTCCTGTGGCATTTAAATCCTCCCTTTTTTGAGACAGAGGCTTGCTCTGTTGCCCAGGCTGGAGTGCAATCAGTCCTTTCCCCCTTGCCCCCAGCCTCCCAAGGAGCTGGGACTACAGGTGCACGCTGCCACACCTGGTTAATTTTTAAATTTGTTGTAGAGATGGGGATCTCACTCGCCATGTTGCTCAGGCTGGTCTCAAATTCCTGGCCTCCAGCGATCTTCCTGCCTCCGCCTCCCAAAGCACTGAGATTACAGGCTCCAGCTACCGGTACCACGCCCAGCCTCAAATCCCTTTTCATTGGTTATTTCTTTCTTTCCCAGCTAGACTAAGCCCCTCAAAGACAGGGAATGAAGATTGAGAACTTTTTTTCTATGTCCCCAGATTTAGCACATTCCTCCTGCACAGAGTACATGTTTTTAAAATCTGACAATGAAGAAAAAGAAGGAAAACACACATTTTTAACTAAGTCATGGCCTAATATCATATATGATATATTCTGAGGAACTAAGTGGGTTCAACTCGGGACTTTCATGTGTTTTCTGTGGTACAAAAGACAAGACTTCTTTTCCCTGCCTCCCCCCAGGAGAAAGGCAGCAAGCACACAGGGAGGGAAGAAGGGAAACCACACGTACATACACTCCTCTGTTGTGTAATATAGAAACAACGAGCGTGTTCCAAGGCTCAAGAGACATCAGAGAAAAGTTAGAACGCGAGATCAGTTCTTACATCTTTATTAAGTGGAAGAATAAATAGATCGCCTCTCAATTTGAAAGAAACAGCTTGGCGTTACAAAAGCAAACTTACAGTGGCTCTATGGGTTTTGGGCTCATTTTCCATGCATTATAGACAGAACAAAGAAAATGAGAAGATTGAGCTCTCTTTTTACTTAAAACATCCTTAGGTAAGGAGGAGGTGTGCATTTTCCAAAGCGCTACTTCTCTTGATTATGGAATAAATGGGTTCCATCATACGTGTTTTGTTTAGCCATCAAAGAGACCCCGAAGGCGGACATTCCCAGGTGCTGCTTCCAGGAGAAACCCTGAACGAAGAGCTCGTCCTCTTACCAGGTCAAGATCCCGGGTCCTGGGGTCCCTTAGCGCTTTACCTATGGAGGAAGAGGAAGAAGAGGAAGAGGATAAGTACATGTTGGTGAGAAAGAGGAAGACCATAGATGGCTACACAAACGTGAGTTCTCCGCATTTGTACTTGCTCTTCTGTTTTTCATCAGCTACAGGCCCAGTGTCACATCCATGGCTTAGGTACACATACAGCCTCAACACAAAATGATCCATGTTAAATGTAATGTCACATAAACATGTTTGCTGATTTTATTAGTAAGTGAGAGGTTTTCTTAGTTGCTTCTCAGTTGTAGGAATCCTTTCCATAATATTGTCCAGTTACCCTTACAGTAGGCTTACGGTTTGCCCTCTCTCCATAAGCTCTAAGAAAGATTTCCAGGTTGAATTTTCTGTGAAGAAATTACAAATGAAGTATCTGAGATGCAACCTGGGGAGTGCCAGTAAGGACACTTTGTTTCATGTTCCTCGTTTCACAGGAAGATGACATGCCCAGAAATCGTCGCTCCAGACCCATGACCCTTCCACGTATAATTCGCCCAGTGGAAGAAATTACAGAGGAAGAGTTAGAGAACATCTGCAACAACTCTCGAGAGAAGATATATAGCCGTTCACTGGTAAGAGCCTCTAAATTACATCTGAGAATGTAAAAGTCTGTGACAGGAAGGAGAGCTTCTGTCCTAGAGTGTTACTCAGTTCTAAAGGGCTTGGCATATGGGATATGTGCCTATGTGGTTTTCCATACAAGGAAAGATTTTTATAGTATCTCTAGTATTTAGCCCTCTTTCACATGAATTATCTGTTTAGTAAGTCTGCAGTGGTGTTAAATCTTTCCCCCTAATTTAGAAATTGATTCATTCAACATATATTTATTTTGTGTCTATTATGTGTATATACATAGATAGGTGGTGAGTGGTGTGCTAAAGATAAAAATGGTTTTGGGCAGGTTATTTTTGGCATTGATAAGATCATTTCTTTTTCTTTTCTTTTCTTTCTTTTTTTTTTTTTCCAAGAGATGGGTCTCGGGGTCTCACTGTGTTGCCCAAGCTGGTTTCAAACTCTTGGCTTCAAGCAATCCTTCCACCTCAGCCTCCCAAGTAGCTGGGATTACAGGTCCGAGCCACTGACGTCTGGCTGATAGATCATTTCTTAAAGTAGTTTTGATAATATTAACTATTGTGTCTGCCAATTGAAGTGATCACTGTGTAGCATATACATGTTTATGCAGCTATGAAATAAGATTCAAAGACAAAATGTCAGACTCAACCACAAAGAAGAACATTCTTTAAATATGCCATTTTTCTCTACAAAAATCAGTGTTTTTTTTTTAATTTGCTTATTATTTGTAGGGCTCTACTTGTCATCAATGCCGCCAGAAAACTATTGATACCAAAACAAACTGCAGAAACCCAGACTGCTGGGGTGTCCGAGGCCAGTTCTGCGGTCCCTGCCTTCGAAACCGATATGGTGAAGAGGTCAGGGATGCTCTGCTGGATGCGGTAGGTGCCTTGAGGAGGCAGGCTTGAAGGTCAGCCGCAAGCTGATGAGGCCAGAAAAAGGGCACGGTGAAAGGATCGAGCCCTTACTGTGACGTGCTGTTCTTTTAGGAGAGGCAGTTTAATCCACATGTTAGCCCTGCATAGGCATGAGCTGCTTCCACGGTGCTCAGGTCTGAACTATCCAGATAAATGATTCTCCATGTATCCCTGGTAGCTGCTGTGTAACTTTCTCTCCTGGTTTCCTAAGGAAACATTAGGCATGACTAACATATTAATCATATTTATAGCTTTTTATCCAAGAAAAGGTTTAAATGTAATAGACAATACCCACCTTCAAGGGTTGAAAAGGAGCAGATAAGTTGGGGGGAAAGGTAAGGTTTGATTTAATGGCTCCTTTTCACAATTCTTCAGAATTGGCATTGCCCACCTTGTCGAGGAATCTGCAATTGCAGTTTCTGCCGGCAGCGAGATGGACGGTGTGCGACTGGGGTGCTTGTGTATTTAGCCAAATACCATGGCTTTGGGAATGTACATGCTTACTTGAAAAGGTAATGGCTGTTTTTTTCTTCTCTCTTCCATGCCTGAATTTTACATTCACTTATGTGTCTTAATAAAGAGATGATAGAGGTCAGAATAGTGGTTATCCCTGGCGGGATGGGTATTGACTGGAAAGGGGAACATGGGGAGTGTTGGGGACGTTATATCTGGGTGGTGGTAACCCAGGTGGGTGTGTATGTAAAATTCGAGTTGCACACTTAAGGTGTGTACGCTTGATCATATGTATGTTACAACTCAATAAAAACATTTTTTAAAATGAATTAGGCTTTCAAAAGAGAATTCTTAGGTTGAAAAACTATATCCTGACAATGTTCCCTTTTCACTTTTACAGTCTGAAACAGGAATTCGAAATGCAAGCATAATATTTGAAAGATTTGCTGCCTGCCTTCCACTTCTCAAATCTCTCTTGTTAAAGTTTTCAATTTTGTCATTGATTGAAACCTGAATGAAGAATCTTGATGATCAATCTGTTTTATAGGAAACTCAAGTTAATCCCACTAGACCCATGTTCTGGAGCATCATGGAAGGTATATTGCTAGTTATACTTTGCCCTCCTGCAGTTTCTCCTCTGCCCCCACCAGGCCCCACCTCATAGCATTCCCCTCTATTTCTAATGGTCCTCTTCCACTGCTTAGTTTCTGAATTCTTTTTAAATGACAGTTTTATGAAAGTGCATTTGATTTAGTTGGCATTGAAATAGCTCTGGAATCCACCCATCAAACCCAAACACTTAGAAACACAGTAGTCATGTTAACTAACTAGATCTATTGAATGTCAGAACAGCCCTCTAACTTGTTTACACAAAAACAATGGGTATGATTCAGTCTTCATACTAGCTGACATTTTTAACATCAAGGCACAAAAGTCTTAAAACCATGTGGAAGAAACTATGTTGCAAGTGGAGTATATCACCTCAGTTGCCTCTTGTGGGAGTATTCCATGTGTAGTGCTTATATGGTGCTTATTATACAACTGAGACTTAGTCGCTGCTAGTTTCTTCCACCCCAAGGTTAAGTGGCGTGTCTGGCTTCCGCAACCATGATCCAAAGGTTTGTCGGCAATGTTACACTTAAAATTATTATAAAAAGACATCCTGAGAAATTGGGATGGTGAAACTTCAGGAGCAGGCTAATTTGAATTCTTGGTTTAAAACTTTAGTGTAATTGTAGTTTGCCAAGTTTATTTCAGTTCATATGTCAGGTATTTCAAATAAATTCTTGGACCATTTTGCATGGAAACTTGATATTAATAACTAGTCTGTGGTTCTTTGCAGTTTCTTGAAATTATAAGCTAGGCACAGGGTTCATGTTTAGGTTGTAAGCACTTTTATGACAATGAGAAGTGCCTTTTTGAGGTGGGGTAACTTTGAACGGTTTGTTAACTTGACATCTCTGCCAATTTAGTTCCTGGGCAGATTTCATATGTAGGTACCCCCTTGTCTTCTGCATTAATCAGATTGTTTGGTAGAGATGGAATCTAAGTGTTTGTGTGTCCAATTTACTTGCATGTGTAGCCTGTCGCTGTGCCTGTTCAGTGTTTGATGCATAATTGGACCTTGAATCATTGAATGTAAATACAGCTTTTGAACTGTAATGCTTTTATACAAAGGTTTTTATTTTAATAATAAAATGTTTTGTTCTAACTTGTCTGCTTTTTTTAATACTCAGTCTTACCTACACTTAATTCTAATTTTTTGTATTTAAATAAAAAGCTATTTCCACATTTTCTAGAAGTCTTCCTTTTGACTTAAGTTTCTGAAAGTCTAGGGCTAGAGCCATCTGGTTTGAATAGGACCTCGCTTGGTGACATGACTAATAACTGTGATCAGAAAATGGGCTAAGACAGCCACAATGATGCCTGATAGAAAACAACACGTGCCCGGGACATTTTACAATATTGTTGTTTTCCTTGCTAACCTAAGAATTAACAGCAATTTTATAATACTTGGTTTGCTTTTATCAACCATTCAAATATTTATTAAATGCATCCTGTGCCTTGAGGCCTGTTCTAGGACTGCAAGAATCAGAAGACACAGAAGAAATGGTCTCATAACCCATTTCTTTAGACCAGGGCTTGGCAAACAGCAGTCT
>NW_012149063.1:6186693-6193359 GCF_000956105.1 Propithecus coquereli
GGGGGCGTGGGGTGGGGGCGTGGGTGAACTAGACCGGAAGGGACCTGGAGGGTGGGCTCAGAAGGAGCGAGGGGTGGGACGGTCAGAAGGCAGGGACTTGGTTTGTCCAGCACAGATGTTGCAAACCCCTGAGGTTTTGAGAGAAGGGCGTTAAAATCCTGTGGTAGGAGGGAAAGAGGAGGAAAAGCCGAGGGCAAGAACTTCCAAGGAACTGTTGCCCTGAGACCATGGAAGAGGCACCAGAGCTTGAAGTGGCAGTAAGGAGCTGGGAATCTTTGGGAATGTGTGAGGAATAGACTCCTGACTGCAGAGAAATTGGCATGTCCCAGGGAGACCTTTTCCACGTAATATCCAGGTGATCAAAGACTTGCTTTAGGGAAAGAGCAACGAACAAAGGAGATAACCACTCAAAGCTAAAAGCCATTAACATTTGGTTTTTCTCAATCTCCCTTATATTTTGTTTTGTATGGTAGCATTTATACTATTTATGCAACTCCTTTTGCAGTAAGATTTGGCCCCAGTAGTCTTTGATAGCTTCTTTTGTTTTCTGGTAAGACAAGATGTTCCAGGCTCACCTTACACATTTTCTGACCCAAGTCTGGAATTAGCCATTTCTCCAAAGTGCTTTGTTTTCAGAACACATTTATTTCACGTTTATTTGTTATTTATCTATATATTTGTATATGTATTTATATATGCTTACGTATATTCATATGTATACATAAATATATTAATAACATCACTAATATTACAATATATACATATATGGTTTCAGAATTAAAATACTAATATTATTATTAAAAAGATTAATATTACTAAAAACGGTTTAAAAATTTTTTTGTTTTGGTCCTTACTGTAAATTCTAGATATAGTCCGATTACTATGTTAGGTTCATTTGTTTGATACTGCTTTTAATAATTGTTTTTAAATTAAGATTTTTTTTTTTTATAATGATGTAATATAGTTGTGAACTAAAATAAAATCTTAAGGCTCATCCCCCACAGCTGAATGAATGGACCCCCTCTCGGCCAAGGGGATACCCTAAAACTAAATTGCCTGCCAGGAGGCGGGAGGTCAGACAGGCCTCATCATGCCCCCTCCCTTCTTGGGGACATCCTTTGTAACCCATTAACAGGCCTAAAGTATGCAAGACAAACCTGCAGGTCCTCAATTTACACAACAAATATTTGTCTTGTGGCTTATCTCTGATTAACAGCTCCATGTCTTTAACCAATTACAAGTCAAAGAATCTTTAAACCCACCTGTAACCCCACCCCCTGCTTCGAGATGGTCCACCTTTTCTGGCCAAACCAAAGTATTCCTTCCACGTATTGACTTATGACTTTACCTATAACTCCTGTCTCCCTGAAATGCATAAAACCAAACTGTAACCCAGCCACACCAAGTCCACTTGCTCAAGGCTTCTTGGGCGTGGCTCCGGGTCATGGTCCTCAAATTTGGCTCAGAATAAATCTCTTTAAAATTATTTTACAGAATTTGGCTTTTTTTCCATTGACACAGTTACATATTTCCAAAGTCAAATCTACAAAATAAGGTGTTTTTAGAGAAGTCTAGATATGCCTGTCCCTTCCTCCCTGGTCCTTCTCTCTCTCTATAGGGAACCTTTTTTTTAAGACAGGGTCTTGCTCTGTCACCCAGGCTAGAGTGCAGTGGCATGATCATAGCTTACTGCAACCTCAAACTCCTGGGCTCCAGCGATCCTCCTGCCTCAACCACCCAAGTAGCTGGGACTACAGGTGCATGCCACCATGCCCGACTGTTTTCTATTTTTTATAGAGATGGGGGTCTCACTGTTGCCTAGGCAGGTCTCAAACTCCTGGCCTCAAGTGATCCTCCTGCCCTGACTTCCCAAAATGCTGGGATTACAGGTGTGAGCCACTGTGCCCATAACAGGTAAACATTTTTAAAAATTATATGACTTATACTTTGATTTTTTGAAATATATGTAATATATATGATATATATATATTTGTACCCTCCTGTTGCATTTCAGATAAATGGCAGTGAACTACCACAACATACCTCTCTCTACCTTGCCTTTTTACTTAATTATATATATGGGAGAGGTAAGCACAATTAATTTTATTAGATTAAGGTTATTAAATATGAAATGTCCGATTTCATTAAGTACTAAGTTAGACAATTGCTATCTCTGACATTTCACTTTGACACTTCTTGTTTTATTTTTGTTGTGAAGGTACATCCCCATTCTTTCAAATGCATGGTGTGGCTTGTGATTGTTCTTCAAATTTTTTTTTAAGAGCAGTTTTTGTGAAACCATGGATAAGTTAAAAATTTGTGTTATTTTCAAATATGAATTCTATCATGGGACCAATGCAGCGTAGACAGCTCGAAATAGCAACAAAGTGGGAAGGATGAGGCTAATGAACACACAGTATGTCAATGGTTTGAGAAGTTCCGTTCTGGTGATTTTAGTCTTGAAAATGAGCCACGTGGGCGACCTGAGATCAAGCTGGATAATGATGAGCTGAAAGCTGTAGTGGAAGCGAATCCATTTGAACCTACGCGTGATTTAGCAGCAAGGTTTGACTACTGTAACAATAGTGGACCATTTGAAACAAATCAGCAAGATAAAGAAGCTAGTAGATGGGTACTGCATGAATTAAACTAGCGTCAGAAGAGAAATCATCTTGAAGCTTGTCTTTCTTTGCTGTCATGACAAAAAGGTGAACCATTTCTACACTGTATTGTTACGTGGGATGAAAAATGGATTCTTTTTGACAATTGCAAGTGCTCTGCAGAATGGTTGAATAAAGATGAAGTGCGGAAACACAGTCCAACACCAAATATTCATCAAAAAAAGCTAATGGTGTCTGTTTGGTGGTCCAGTGCTGGTATTATCCACTACAGCTTCATGAAACCTGGTTGGTCAATTACAGCAGATGTTTACTGCAACCAAGTGGACGAAATGATGAGGATGCTTCTGATTAAGCAACTGAAATTGGTCAGTAGAGAGAGGCCAATCCCCTCTTGCAAGACAACATTCAATCACGTGTCACACAAACAACGCTGCTCAAACTACAGAGGCTGAACTTGGAAACTCTCTGTCATCCACTATATTCACCAGACCTTGCACCAACTAACTACCACTTCTTCCAGCTTTGGACCACTTCTTGCAAGGAAAAATATTCAATTCTCAACAAATTGTGGAAAATGCCTTTCGAGATTTCATCAGCACTCGCTCTCCAGGCTTCTTTGCTACTGGCATAAGCAAGCTACTGTTAAGATGGCAAAACTGTGTCGATAGTTTAGGAGCATACTTTGATTAATTGTACTGCTTTGTGTTTGAGATATAATAAACTACACTCTTGATTCAAAATCAGACATTTCATGTTTAATGACCTAAATATAAAGAATTCTGAAATATACTCACATGTATGAACATAGAATTAAGCTTTAAAGTTTCAGAGGAAAAAATATGGAGAAGAATTTCTCTCCTACTCAAACACCCAAGGACAGACTGTTCTGTGGGCTTATGTTAAGGAAGTCACATTCCCTTTTCTCACACACTTAGTAGGCAAGCCTTATCAACAGGAATGAGTATTCCAGTTTTCTCTTATTTTTATCTGGTTACCCACACTTTAATAGACTGATCCTCAAGTTTGTCCACCAAATTGAATAGCTGTAAATGTATTTCACTTCTTAATGACCATCCAGTTTGGCTTTTTAAAAAGTAATAATCACTGGAGCTTACCTGAATTTCCAAGACATCACTGTTTTGAGTATCCTAGTGCTTAAGTAGAAAAAATATGTAAATAAAATTCCTTTATGCAAATGCTTTCCGCAACTCTCATTGCCAGCCAAATTCTTGTAAATCATGATAAACAGATGCGACTGAACTAAATGACTAAGTAAAATTATGGAGATAGATTCTATTTATCTTATTTTTCAGTGTTGGGGAGGGAGAAAAGGGTATTAACTAAATTTTATCTGTCTGCATGATGATTAGGGCAGACACCAAGAACTCTATTAATTGATTTCAGCAAGGGAAGATGTGGGGCTGTAAATTGGAGAGCTGCTCCTAGTGGGAAAAGTTCTATTGCAACTTAGTTTGCTTTACTGAAGAAATGGGTTTTGTAAACAATCCAATATCAAGCATACTAAGTCTCTGCGTACGTTTTAGCTTTTAGTTACTTTTTTTAAAAATTAAAGTAAAATTTACACAACATAAAATTTACAATTTTAACCATTTCAAAATGTACAATTCAATGACTTCCAGTAGATTCACAGTGTTGTGCAACTATCATCACTATGTAACTCGAGAACATTTTCATCATCCCCAAAACAAACCCCATACTCGTTAACAAGTCATGCCCTTTTTCCCCCCTCTTCCCAGCCCATGGGAGCCCACCTGTTTTCTGTCTTTATTGATTTACCTATTCTGGACATTTGGAAACATACAATACGTGGCTTTTTGTGTGTGGGTTCTTTCACTTAGCATGTTTTCAATGTTCATCTATGTTGCTGCATGTATCAGTACTTCATTCCTTTTTATGGCCAAATGATATTCCATTGTGTGGATATACCACAATTTAGCCATACTTCAGTTGAGTTGGGACATAGTGTGAATAGTGGTGCTATGAATATTCAGTTACAAGTTTTTGTTTGAACACCTAATTTTGATTTTCACTTGGTTTGCCTAGGAGTGGAATTACTAGATCATATGGCAATTGTATACTTAACTTTGAGGAACTGCCAAACATTTGCATATTGGTTGCATCATTTTACATTCTCACCAGCAATGAATGAGGGTTCTAATTTCTCCAAATCCTTGACAACACTTGTTATTTTCTGGTTTATTTGTTTGTCTTACAGCCACCCTAGTAGGTGTGAAGTGGTAACTCATTGAGATTTTGATTTCATTCCTTAATGACTAATGATGTTGAGCATGCTTTTATGTACTTATTGGCCATTAGTTTATCTTTGGAGAAATGTCTATTCAAGTCTTTTGCCCATTTTTATTTTTTTCTTCTTTTTTTTATTTCAGAATATTATGGAGGTACAAATGTTTAGGTTACATATTTTTGCCCATTTTTAATTGGTTGTTATCTTTTTGTTTTGAGTTTTAAGAGTTCTTCATGTATTGTGGATATTAGATCCTTATCAGATATGTGATTTACAATTATTGTCTTCCATTTCTGTGGATTGTTTTTCACTTTATTTTTAACAGCTTTACTGAGATATAATTCATATACCATAAAAATATTTAAAGTATACATATCTGTCTGCTTAAAGTATACAATTCAGTGTTTTTTTAGTATATTCACAAATATGTGCAACCATCACTACAGTCAATTTTAGAAGATTTTTAGCACATTACAAAGAAACCCTATATCCTTTAGTTACTATCCCTATCTCCCATGCCTATACCTCCCAGGCCTAAGCAACCACTAACCTACTTTCTGTCTTCATAGATCCCCCTATTTTGGACTTTCATACGAATGGAGTTGTATGGTACATGACCTTTTGTGACTGACTTATTTCACTTGGCATAATGTTTTCAAGGTTTATCCATGTAGCAGTACTTCATTTGTTTTTATGGCTAAATAATATTCTGTTGTATGGGAATATCATTTTGTGTATTCATTTGTCCATTGATGGGCATTCTGGTTGCTTCTACCTTTTGCATATTATGAATAATGCTGCTATAAACATTCATGTCCAAGTTTTTGTGTGGACATATTTCATTTCTCTTGGGAATACATCTAGGAGAATTGCTAGGTAATACGATAGTTATCATATTTTTAATTGTGTGAGGAACTGCCAGACTGTCTTTTCACTGGCGTGATTATGTTCTTTGATGCACAGAAGTTTTAATTTTAATGAACTCTAATTTATCGATTATTTCTTTTGTTGCTTGTACTTTTGGCATTATGTCTTAAGAATCCACTGCCAAATCCAAGGTCATGAAGATTTACCCCTATGTTTTCTACTAAGAGTTTTATAGGTTTAACTCTTACATTTAGGTCTATGAATCCATTTTGAGTTAATTTTTGCACATGGTGTGAGCTAGGGGGTCCACCTTTATTCTTTCGCATGTGAATATCCAATTGTCCCTGCACAATTTGTTGAAAAGACTGTTTTTTCCCTCACTGAATGATCTTGGCACCCTTGTTGAAAATCAATTGACTCTCAATATAAGAGTTTACTACTAGACTCCCAATTCTATTCCATTGATCTTTAGGTCTATCCTTATATTTTGGTTACTGTAGTTTTCTAGTAAGTTGTGAAATTGGGAAATGGGATCCCCCTATCTTTCCTCTTTTTCAAAATTGTTTTGGCTATTTGGAGTCCTTTGCAACTCCACATGAATTGTGGCATCAGCTTGTCCATTTCTGAAATAATGGAAGTTGGAATTTTAATTGGGATTGCACTGAATTTGTAATTCAATGTGGTGGAATATTGCCATCTTAGCAATATTAAGTTTTTCAATCCATGAACATTAGATGCATTAGATGTCTACTTATTTAGGTCTTCTTTAATTTCTTTCAACAATGCTTTATAGTTTCCACTATACAATTCTTGCATCTCCCTGGTTAAATTTATTCCTGAGTATTTTATTCTTTTTGATACTATTGTGACTGGAATTGTTTTCTTAATTTCACTTTCAGATTGTTTGTTGCT
>NW_012149063.1:6196419-6222109 GCF_000956105.1 Propithecus coquereli
ATCAGCAATTTCACATGGTTTATTAGATCATTAAATATGAAATGTCTGATTTTGAATCAAAAGTTTATTTTATTGTATCTTAAACAAGAAACAGTACAATTACTCAAAATATGTGCTTTACTATCAACACAGTTTTGCCATCTTAACAGTAGCTTGTTTATGCCAGCAGTCAAGAAACCTGGAAAGCAAGTGGCTATAAAATCATGAAAAGTGTTTTCCACAGCTTGTTGAGAATTGAATATTTTTCCTTGCAAGGAGTGGTCCAAAGCTGGAAGAAGTGTTAGTCAGTCGGTGCAAGGTCTGGTGAATACGGTGGATGACAGAGAGTTTCCAAGTCCAGCCTCTGTAGTTTGAGCAGCATTGTTTGTATGACACGTGGTTGAATGTTGTCTTGCAAGAGGATTGGTCTGTCTCTATTGACTAATCTCAGTTGCTTAATCACAAGCATCCTCAATATTTCATCCAACTGGGGGCAGTAGACATTCGCTGTAAAGGATTGACCAGTTTTCATGAAGCTGTAGTGGATAATACCAGTGCTGGACCACCAGACACCATTAGCTTTTTTTGATGAATATTTGGTGTTGGACTGTGTTTCTGCACTTCATCTTTATCCTACCATTGTACTGAATACTTGTGATTGTCAAAAATAATCCATTTTTTATCATATGTAACAATACGGTGTAGAAATGCTTTGACTTTATGTTGTGACAGCAAAGAAAGGCAAGTTTTGAGACGATTTCTCATCTGATGCTCGTTTAATTCATGCAGAACGCATCTATCCATCTTCTTTACCTTGCTCATTTATTTCAAATGGTCCAATATTGTTGCAATAGTAACGCCAAATCTTGCTGCTAATTCACCTGTAGGTTGAGATGGATTCGCTTCCACTATAGCTTTCAGCTCATCATTATCCACCTCGATCTCAAGTCGCCCACGTGGCTCATTTTCAAGATTAAAATCACCAGAGTAGAACTTCTCAAACCATCCACATATACCGTGTGTTTGTTAGCCACATCCTTCCCAAATGCTTTGCTGATATTTTGAGCTGTCTGTTCTGCATTAGTTCTGCGATGGAACTCATATTTGAAAATAACACAAATTTTTGAACTATGCACGGTTTCACAAAAATCGCTTTAAAAAAGAAAATTTGAAAGATAATCACAAGCCAAACCATGCGTTTGAAAGGATGAGGATGTGCTTTCACAATAAAAATGAAACGAGAAGTGTCAAAGTGAAATGTCAGAGATAACAACTGCCTAACTTAGTACTTAAGAAAATCGGACAATTCATACTTACTAACTTAATACCATTCAAAGTTTTATTGTCCTACATCACACTGGCTTCTTCACTGTCCTAATGGGCAGTTCTGTACCCTCTAAAGTCCTTCATCTTGGAAGGAAGGAAGACAAATTAATATACTAACCCCCTCTCCACAACCTGCTCAAAATTTGATTCTCCAGGAATATGCCCTGTTAATGGCATGAGTACAAATGTATGCACATAACATCTTATGCTCCAGCTTGAGAAATAAGGGTCTAGTATAACTATCTTAAAATACAGGAGCCTTGGCCGGGCGCGGTGGCTCACGACTGTAATCCTAGCACTCTGGGAGGCCGAGGCGGGCGGATTGTTTGAGCACAGGAGTTCGAAACCAGCCTGAGCAAGAGCGAGACCCCCGTCTCTACTAAAAATAGAAAGAAATTAATCGGACAACTAAAAATATATAGAAAAAATTAGCCGGGCATGGTGGTGCATGCCTGTAGTCCCAGCTACTCGGGAGGCTGAGGCAGAAGGATTGCTTGAGCCCAGGAGTGTGAGGTTGCTGTGAGCTAGGCTAATGCCACGGCACTCACTCTAGCCCAGGCAAAAGAGTGAGACTCTGTCTCAAAAAAAAAAAAAAAAAAAAAAATACAGGAGCCTTTCAAAGATTTTCAAGAACTAGGGAGGTTAAATGCTCAGATGTGGGTAATCCTATTGGGATCAGTTAAAGAGGAGAACCAGTGACTGCAAAGTTCCCCTTCCACCACAGTGTAAATTCAACCATTCATGCCTTTACATTAACAATTGTCCTTAAGGAAACAAAACAAAACAAAACTATATTGTTTTTTGTTTTACTGGTTATAATGTTAGTCTGTGTTGATTGTGGAAAATGTGGGAAATACTTGAAAACACAAAGAAGAAAATAAAGGTAACTCCAACCTCACCACCCTGAGATAAACATCTTTAAACACTTTAGCATTTTATGTTTTCTGTGTCTAGGTAAAATTACCATTTTTTTTTTTTGTTTAACAAAAATGGGATTATATTAGAGATACTGTTTTGCAACTTGCTTTTTTCAAATGAGTTTTTTGAGCTGAATATTTTCTTTATACAAGCAGACACTCCCAAGACAGCAGAATCCTTAAACAACTAAACCAGTTAATAGTGACTGGGGGTACTAGGTTCCTATCACTGGGATGACTGATGTGAAGGCATGAGTACGGGGGTCCCGAGACAGCAGAGGGTGCTTTGAAGCAAGGGCGCACTGGGTCTGTCTGGTGAGGGTGGGTATGAGAGGGGAAGGGGATGAAAGGGGAGGTTATGATTCTGGGCAGGTGGGAGCAGCTTCAGGGTGCTCTGAGATGATTCTGGACCTCAGATGCTGAGTCACCCTCATGCTTCCTGTCTTCCAGCTGAGGCACCAGACACTGTAGAACAGAGACGAATTGCCCCTGTCATGTACCGTGCAAATTCCTGACCCACAGAATCCATTAGTCTGAAAAATTTATGCCACTAAATTTTGAGGTAACTCATTACACAGCAATAGACCACAGTATGTTAGGCACATACAGAACTCAGCTCTGTCTACCTCCAGCATCTCTGCTTTTAGTCATCGGGCTGTACCATGCAGTGTGTGAAGACTGTTGTATTAGCCTGCTAGGCCTGCTATAACAAAGTACCACACACTGGGTGCCTTAAACAACGGACATTTATTTCTCACAGTTCTGGAGGGCTGAAGTCTGAGATCAAGGTGTCAGCAGGCTTGGTTTCTTCTGAGGCCTCTCTCCTTGGCTTGTGGTGTCTGTCTTCTCCCTGTGTCTTCATGTCTTCTGTGTATGTCTGTGTCCTAATCTTTTCTTATAAGGACACCAGTTGTGTTGGATTAGAGCACCACATATGATCTCATTTTACCTTAATTGCATCTTTAAAGGTCCTCCCTCCAAATACAGTCACATTCTGAGGTAAGAGGGTTTAGAGCTCAATATACAAGTTTTGGGAGGACACAATGGAGCTCCTAACAACTATGCCCAGGGCTTTCTGGATGTCTGCAGGGCTGGAGGTCTGGCTCCTACCCCATTTTTCTAGCCTCTGGCCTCATCCACTCACCTTCTAGGGCAGCCAGGGCTGGGGAACCTGCAGCGTGGGGGCCACCTGTGGCCTTCTGGATCCTTGAGTGTGGCTTTTTGACTGAATCCAAAATTTACAGAACAAATCCTTTTCCGTTGAGAGGCTGCACTTGGGGATCTGGAGGGCCACATGTGGCCTTGAGGCTGCAGGTTCCTGGGTGCACATTAGAATCATCTGGTGAGCTCAAATAGCCCAGCCCTCCCACAGACCAATTAAAGCAGCATCTCTGGGGTAGGACCTGGACATCGGCATGTTTTAAAAGTTGTTTCCTCTGTGATTCTAATATGCAGCCAGGGTTCAGGTCCACCACCCTAGGGGTCAAAGAGAGGTCTAAGAGAGCAGTCAGCCAGGGAAGGGGTCGGTCACCTGTGGTAGCAACTGCTACTTTGGTTACAGGGAGAGAAATCAAAATCAGGAGAACCTGACACGTTTCACACACTTCCTCACAGTATGAAGAGGATGGGGTGCTACGGGGAGTGAAAAACAGAAGAGGTACAGACATAGCCATCCCACTCCTTAAAATGTGAAATTCTATCACATGAAATTAGAAACAAAATAAAAACATAGAAAAGCTGGAAAGCACAAGATATTTACTGGAAGTGAAGAAACAGATGAATAGGTAGGGGTTGGTGTGAGTCTCCTCTATTTTACAGCCTGGTTTTCATGTTTTACTTTGGAAATTTCCAGCTGAGCAGAATTTATTGACTTTGTTTTAGAAAATGCAAAAATCAACGGTCAGCTTTCTAGTTCAGCCCGGGAGCTTGCCACCTGACCTGTCAGAAATCACAAGCTCGAGGTCAGAAGGTAGAACTGCACCAGCCTGTCCCCAGCTGGCCTTGTGCTTCGCCACAAACGCCCTGTAAACCTCTCCTCCGGACAGATTTTTCTCTCCTCATTCCCAGCCTTCCCCTTCGGCTGTGTCTGGGGCTGGATGTGGCTTGTGAATTGACACGGGGGATGTTGCCTATTCCTGAAGTCATTTATATTGGTATTACTACAGTAAATTCTTTATGAAATAAAAATCAATAGTCACCGACATCCTGAGTAGTGAGGAAAATAATTGTTTATGGCACTCAGCTTAAGCTGTTCTGGTAATCACGTTGAAAAATACAATATTTATTCATTAGATCAAATTTAATGAGGCCTCCTGGCAGTAATTATAAAAATTACTGTAGCAGTAAATTACTAATGAGTTGTGATGTGCTTCCTACCTGTGAAGAAGGACTGGGGGTTGCAAAAGCCTGCTACCCAGATGAGCGCGAGAGGGAGGGAGCCCCGCCGCCCGCGCTGCTCTCTCACCCGGGCAGGGAAGGATCACTGTGCCCAGACCACAAAAGCAAACAAGAGAAAAGACCGAGGACGCCCAACCAGGGGGATTCTTGCCGCCATCGGAGCAGGATCAAGATTACAGCATTTTTTTTCCCAAAGGTGAGCATCGTCTCAGCGCCTCGGTATTGCTGGCGTGCTGGGGTCGCAGAGGAACGCTCAACTGATGCCTGGGAAGGACAGAGCTTCTTATTAAGGCTGGGAAATCATTCCAGGCACATGCTGCCCTTCAAGTCTGAGGCCCTGACTCTGACTGCCAGTGTGCAGGTTCTGCTCTGCTCTTTCAAAACCGGCTGCGGAGCATGGCGTCTGCTCTAATGCAAGCACAGTTGATGGTTTTTACAAGCTCCTGGGGGTTTCTTCCTCCTCCGAAATACCAGAACTGGCTAGAATTTTTGCTCTTTTATTTATGTCAGGGAGCTAAGTTTTGTTTTTGTTTTTTTGTTTTTTGTAAAGGATGCAAGTAATTAATTTTGATTGAGAGCCTATATATAAAAAAGCCAGATAATCTGATCTGAGGGCAGGCACCGTTTTTAAAAAAACACATGAACAGAGTTAAACGGAAACATTCAATCTCGGGAGGGATGGCTGAACACAGCTTTGTTGTGCAGTTTTCTGGATTAACATATTATAGATGGTGGATACCAGCCTTGCCACCTAACAGGGCTAAGTCAGTTCATCCCCAGTTGCCTTTGTTCCCCAGACACAGCTAAGGCCTGCCAATGAGGGACTGGCCACACCAGGTTGGGGCCTCCCACCCCACGGGCAGCTGCAATCTGGTAACCAGCAGAAACACCCTCTGAAGCCTCAGCACAGCCTTCCCCTCAAAAGCGTGTCTGAATAGCGGGCAGGCTGTCGTCTGGAGTGACAGCTATCTATTCAGGTAGTGGCTGCTATTGTCTTCTCACTTGTAACACCGAGAGGATTTTTGTTTAACTTTAAGAATTCTGACAGCATCTCAGAATGTCGTACTCCCAGCGGGTCCAACCCCTCCTCTCATGGGGAGGGCACGATGACATTAGAGTGTACATTTTTTTCTTTAAATTGCAGATGCCTTAAAATGAGATTGTCAGGTTTGTTGGCTTGTCACACTAAAGTATCAAGATTGTCACAGTGTATTATATCACTATAATATGATCATTGTACACGAAACTAATGAATAATATTGTACTTAGTGGTGGGACGGAGTCGCATTAGCATTAAAAACGGTGAGCAGCCTCGCGTTGTACCCGCAGTCTGGGAAGGATGGCGACCCTGTGGGATGGAAGGCCGGAATCGCGGTGCTCAGGGAAGGTCAGGAAGCCCTCTGTGGAGAGGGAGGGAAGGAGGCGGCCGGCTGGGAATGAGCTGGGGAGACCAGAGCAGAAGGGAGACTGGGGGGTCCTCAGGGAGGCTGATTGAAGTGTTGGCACCCCGAAAATGGTTTTTGAAGGAAGGAGAAAATGTCAATTGTGAGTTTTCTTCACAATTAGAATCGCACGCAACTACGCTGGAAGCAATCCGAAGGGGACGCAACTGAAGCTGCAGTGTTACTTCAGTGTCTGCCTCACATAGGCCCTCCGTGACTGCTCATCCGTCCATGCGTTCATCAGAAGCTAAAGAGCCCTACTACGCGCCGGGCACCATGGGCATCTAATGGCCTAGGAGCAGGCGCAGCCCTGCCTTTGTAAGGCTCAAAATGCAGCAATGCAGACGATAACAAGGACATGTACTGAGCAACACACAGTGTCCCCGAGGGATAAGTGCTGTAAAGGAAAACAGAAAGGGAGAGGCCTAACCTATTTTGAGGAAGTGATTGAAGCTGAGCGCACAAAGGGTGAGAAAGAGTTAGGATGGGAAAGCGCATTTGAGGCAAAGGAAGCAGAAGCTTAGCGCTCCTGGAACTGAAGGAAGGCCAAGGGACTGGAGGGAAATGGGGGACGTGGCCTCTGGGGTCAGACAGACCATGGCTTGAGTTTGGGCCAGTTTGCGTCTCTGAGTTGTAAAGTTTAAATAATGTCACCTGTCAGGCCGTGAGCACAGGCCCTAGTGCACGGCAGAAATTCAACACCCGGAAACAATCATCATGGTTACTGAGGGCAGGCGGGTGAGCTTATTGCTATGTGGCAGTGCGACAACACCCAAGTACTTGTTCCATGGTAGACAGGCTTTGGGGGATAGGGTAGACAAAGGCACAAGCATGTAAAGGCATGGCACCACCGAGTTAGGATGCAGAAGAAAACAGAAGAGTAAGTATTCGGATTGAATCAGGATAACAATATCCCATAGCAAACATTCATTTACTTTGTTAGCATCAAGCAGCATGGCCACGTACTGTAGATTAGATTGCACATCACAGTTGATTTGAGAAGTGCCTCCTAGATTTGTTCAGTACACAAACTTTACAACTGTACCCAGAAGCCCCAAATTCAATTCACCATTCTTTTTTGAGTGCCTACAAAGTGGTAAATTTGAAGGCTGTATTTTTTCCAAGGCAGATTGCTCCTGTACCTACTTATTTCAGAAAGTCTGTTTCCTAAAATGGATAGAATTTACAGGGTTTATCTTTTCCGAAAGATGCAAGTACATTCCTCTCACCAGTGTTATTGCAAACCGCATTCATGTTGGAAGGAGGAAAATTTCCCAGAAGAACTGAAAAAGAAGTTAAACATTTGTGCTCAGAGCCCTCCCAGAAGCCAAAGACATCAGTATTTAGGGTCTGTAGCGTTGTCTTTGCACCACCCGGGAGCTCCATTTCTCCAAACTCAGGAGCAGCATGGTTAAATGCAGTACTTGGGAGTTTCTTCATCTCTCTTCCCTCGGCAGCACATCAAAGGCTGGTGGAGATTCATTTTGCATGGGTGGGTTTCGAACACATCGATAAAGGATTAACGTGGGCCTGACATTCCTGGAAAATGATTTGGTTAAAGCACATATTTTATTCCACTTGTCTTCTTCATCTGCATCTTCCCCTAGTAATTCTTGATGTTCGTCATTGTCATTGGAGTGCAGTGTACATCATTAGTATTCCTGCTAGGTGTGACATGGCTTTTTCTAACCTGTACTTTAGGAAGATCATAAGCTCTTATTTTCTGAGAATTTTCATCTAGAGGAAAAGCATTCTCCGATGGGTCCACTGAGCTTTGTAACCAAAATGGCTGAACAAATGAGAGGTGGGAATTCTAAAGTGGCTTATCACTTCAAAATGCATAAGCCAGGGCATGCTGGGGAGGGGGAACAGCGAAGAAGCAGAGAGAGAGCAGAAACGGGCTGGAGACTCACCAGTCCTGCCAGGTGAGGCTTTGTCTGGCCTGGACTGTCTCTGGTACGCGAGGGCACACGCACATTCTCACGCAGCTCCACTCTCCCTTGCCTTCAAGCCTGCTGCCCCCGAGCTCTTTTTAGAGTGCCAGGTCTGAGTGTGGCTGAAAGAGCCATCTGCAGAGCCTGCTCCACGCACATGGTCAGCTCTTTGTGGACGCTGCTTACTGGGGGGACTTTAGAACTCAGCCTCTTTGTCCCGCAGACCGCATACTTCTGTGGGCTTTTTCCCCCTAAATTGAACCACTCCTGTCCCTAATTGTGTCACTCCTGCTGTCACCTCTAGCCATCAGAGCCGGTGGCATGGTTCTGATTGTGTTGCAATGCGTCCTTGAAGCATTCTTTTTGTTTGTGTTCAATGGCTCTCCTTCAGCTCACAACACAGTGGTGGCGATGGTTTCCTAGGGTCACCCATTCTCCTCTGAGGACCAGCCCAGAAAAGCTCAGTCATAATGAACAGGGCTTCAGACGGATGGACACACACACACGGGCTTGAGAGCCCTCCTGGCTTCGGCCACTCTAACAAGATTTTGTCATTTGTGGCTTTTGCACATTGGAAAAACTTTCATCTCTGAGTTTCTATGGGCTATAAATACTTGGTAGGTTAGAAAGGAATCATTCAGAACATGAAATAAACATAACCTGGCACGTACACAGCAACACACCTCAACGGAGCCCTTCAACTTCTAGGCCAGAGCTGCAGGAATCTGAGACGGGGTTTCCTTCATCCTGTCTCTCATTCACTTCCCTCCCAGGCTGGACACTGCTCTGGTTTATGACTCTTTGGGTTGGATATTTTCCTAATGAGGCAGGAGGATTAGGTCTCCATGTTACTCACACCTTTTCACCATGAAGTGAAAACTGTTGATTTGGTTGGGTTTGGGGAAAATTTTTAGAATGTATGGAAAATATGATACGGATATTATATATCTAGCACAAATTGAGAAGAGTCTGGCAGAGGGAAAGTCTGTCTTGATTCTGAAAAATCACTACAAGCCTGGTCTTTATGGCTGAATTTTTTTCTAAATAATTGCTTTATTATTTTTTTCAGATTATAAAAGAAATATGTGATTGCTGGAAAACATTTAAGTAAGATAGAAAGATAGACTGAGAAAAATAAAAGCCAATGATACCTTCCAAAGATAGTATTCTTAACATCTTGGACCTGTGGTGTTTTGTTTGTTTGTTTGTTTTTAAATTGAGGTATAATGTACATACAGAAAGGTGCACAACTCATAAGTGAACATCTCAACATTTAAAAAAATTTTTAAAAATCCTCTATGCCCATGTCACCATCACCTAGATCAAAATATTTCTTGTACCCTTGCAAACTCTGTCGGATCCTCTCCTGGTGATACTGGCTCCGAGATCTCCTCCAGAGGTAACCACTTTCTGATCTCATGCTTATCCTTTTATAAATATATAGTTTTTAAAATATATATATATATAAACTCACATTTGTATACTTTGTTATCTCTATATTTTAGCTTTTACACTTTGTTTTATGGATAGCACACATTTTTACAAAAATGGATCAAACTAGTCACACAGTATTATAATCTGATACTTTTTATAATAGCGTAGTAAAAATACAAATGTTTATTGTATAATATTTCTAAAATAAAATTTTTATACAATATCACTTTATATACTATTAATAAAATCTCACATTTATACTATGTGTAAATATATAATTTATATAATTTTCACATATGTTATCTTTCTGTCAATAAATATAAAACTAAACAATCACTTTTAATGCTGCATACCATTGTTAGGTGTAGCATAATTTGTGAACTATTTTCCTACTCATGGGCATTCAGCATTGTTTCCTTCTGAGTATAATTAAAAATTACCATTAGGGTAAAATCTGAGAATGAACTTATTTCAAAGCCTTTGCAATCCTATTTTGCTAATTATGAGTGTTCTTAAATGCTTCAACATTTCTATATTGTCCATCTCTTTTGTGCCATTTCTTTCTCTAGCGTGTATTCATCTTGTGGCACATGCTAAAGGGCAGGGAGTGTGTGCATTCTATGTTATTATTATTCCAGTGGTCCCAATCAGCCCAGCCTTGGAGCAGGAGATGTAAAGTATGTTGGGGTCCACACACCATGTCATATAGTTTTAAAAGTCATTAAAGAATTCTCACCAGATTTCATTTCTAGTTGTTGGAGAATTTCTTCACAGATCATTCAATTCTTTCAATTTATAGGGGGAAAAAATGTATCTTGCTCAAGTCCTCTGATTGAATGAAGTTGTTGTAATGTCACCCCTTCCACTTGACTGGAAAGCACCTCCATGAATACACACAGTACATTTCTTTCCGTTCTAATCCATGAATATCACTGCCCTTGTTTCTCCGTCCCAACCCCCAGGCTTTTGTGTAATACTCCATGCTTTTTATTAGGAGTTAGATTCTCTTGGACAAAACTCCAGTGCTGTGGGTTGACACGTCTGCTGAATTTTCAAATCAGGGGTTTGTTTTCCTGGTCAGTTATTTAATTTATTTTTTAAAGACATCTTTTATTTTCAGTCAAAAAGAAAACAAGTAAAAATAATTCTCAGAGATACGTGTTTAAACTAAAAGGGGTTTTTATTAGGATGTTTGTTTACATCCACTCTACAGAATTCTTTTTAGTCTAGAAGCCACAGGGATTATTATTTCTTTGTCATGGAATCCCTAGATCTTTGTGGGAGGCCTAGAAGCACCAGTTTCTCTTCCATTTAAACAAATTCAATTCAATTCACTTGCATTGGCAGAGCACACCAAAATCTTAATTTTCTCAGCCATGGAGAGCAAAGTTGGCCTGGGAGCTTTTTAAACATGGTTTTTTTTTTTTTTTTCTTTTTAATTCTAACACATACCCAGAAAAGAAAAATATACCTTCTTCTCTAAAGCAATGAAGGTACACGAAGTTTCTCTCCTAAAACCCTTCCTGGCCAGGAGATTATCTACGAGTAAAAGTAAGTATATCTTTCTTA
Organism: Propithecus coquereli; assembly: GCF_000956105.1. NCBI lineage: Eukaryota > Metazoa > Chordata > Mammalia > Primates > Indriidae > Propithecus > Propithecus coquereli. Next base: position 6,207,418 of record NW_012149063.1, read on the forward strand.
TTGGCTTAAAAGAAATAGCAAAGCAAATAAATACTTGTTTTAAAAAGTACAACAAACATCTGAAAAATAAAAAAATACAATTTGGTCTCTAGTGGTCCCATTACCTCAAGGTTAATCATTAACAGTTGACATCTGTATCTCATGCTTTAGAAATAAAAGGTGGGATGCATTATCCATACCATAATGCAAAAAGCTGTTCTCACTCCACACTATATTGGACACTTCCCTATGGCAGAACGCAAAGATCTACCTCATTCTTCAGTGACAGCAGAGGATTCCATAGTATGGATCTCTATAATTTATTAACCATTTTCTATCAATGGATATCTCGGTTTTCTACAGATTTTTCTATTAAAAAACCTAGATATTTAATCTCATTGAGTCCCAGGTTCAGTTATATTAATAATTCTAGCCACAGATCTTAGCTAGGCTTGGGGACAGTCACAACTGGTGGTTGGTGATTGCTTTTACTCATTTCTATTCCCAGAAAAGAAGGAACGGGGCAATCCACAGCCAGTGGTTGGCCTCCCTATCCTGAACACAAATGTCAACAGAAAAGCTCTTCTCTTTTTCCATCCCAGCCTCTCCCAACCCCTTCCCCTACATGCTTTCCTTCCCCTTTCAGATGGAAAAGAAAAGGTCCCATGAAAAATTCTGGGGCCTGGACTAGGTAGATCTACAACAAACTCATTTGGAGAAATGACTTCATTATGTTTTTCTGGCTCTAAATTCCTGGTTTTCTCCTACAAATTCTTTGGCTTGTTCTGCATTTGGGAAGTGATGATTGTTGTCTGTGGGAAGATTTCCAGTGGCTGGAAGGTTATGGCTGATGATGTAACCTTGCAGAGATTTCACACCAAACTTGGCACCCCTAATTCTAACAAGATGCTCTTGACCCAAACTTACGGCGTTTTGAGGCTCTATGTCCTTGCTCCCCCTCCGTTGCCATTGCAATAACAGAGTACATCAGTAAACTGAAAACTGCACAACAGGGACAGCTTTCAGGCTCGCACATTAAAAGGGCAGAGTTTTGTGTGTTGTGTTTGTACTGTCAGCCCATGAAAAACAGATAAGATTTAGGAAGAAAGGAAGGCTATTTACTAGAACAAAATACATGATGGTTCACATTACATATTTTCTTGATGGACACAAAGTGACATCCATACTGATTGACTGTGCCTCTCCACAGAGCCTGGTTCCTTGTGATGGATAAACTAGTCTCAGGCAAGTGTCAGGAAGATGATCAAAAGAAAAAGCTGTCTGTAGTTGTTCCTTTTCTGAGGAGACTGACAACTCACCCTAACAAAAGGAAACATTAGTGTGCTATTTGCGTCTCCCAAAAAGACTGTGATAAGATGACGTGATAAATGGTGGGGTGAGGGTGGGAGGGAGGTTGCCATAAAAACACACAACGTAGCTAAATCGTGAAGTGCAAAGAAAACCTCAGCTCCCACACTGATGAGGCTTGTTTATTTTAAAAAGGTGAGCTAGCCTGAAAAATAAAAGCACCTGCAAATATCTTAGATGACGGCATAAGTTCTCCAACCAGTGTTGCTAACAGTGTCGAGAGAAATCTTAAACACGACATGGTTTCCCACCCTTTCATACCTTTCTCCTAATTGCTTTAATATGACCACCGATAGCTTGCACAAGAAGACACAGTGCGACATGGAGCAAAAAAGAATTGAGAATTTTCCCTCCTCCGTGAGATCCAGAATGGGGTCTGGGTTTGGCATAGGCCCAAGAACAGGGCTTTGTGTATTAGATTCACAGAGGGTGTTTATTATGATTTGGAAACCAACAGATTGAACTTGAGTATATCCAAATAGGAAATTGTCCCCCAGAGGGGCTTTACCCACAACTGCAGTCACTGTCACCCCTCATTAATTACAGGATGGCACCAATTTCAAGTGTTTTCAGGTCATCTTGGCTGGCTTGCCTCCCAAACTAATATGCGGAAGTCTCTGTGAATGGGTTGGACTTGGAGATGAAAAGTGCTTTGACAAACGGCTGAAGTCCACAAGCGCCTTCAGGGAGCACCGCCCGCCCCCTGCATTCTCAGAGCATTCCCAGCCCCCACAGTGCTACTGGAGGGTCTCCAGCCCATGGCAAGCCAGACTCTGTCTAGTGGGCAGTGAGGGCTCCTTTGGCCAGAATTGTATTGAAAAGCCAGGTACTGGCAGGGGTGGAGAAGAAAGACTCCTGTGAGCTCTGTGTGCTGTCAGCCATATAAACACTGACAGGTGGGGACATCACATCTGTCCACATTTTGGTGTTGGTAGAAACCATGGTCAATATAAAAAACCAGTAATAACAATGGGAGGCCTTTCTGATTTCTTAGTAAATGTTTCTTCCTTCCTGCCTTCCACTGGTCTTTGTTGACCAGTGGGAATGACATGATTAGGTTATGCCAGTCACTAATTTGGCAACTTCAAAGATATCGTGAAGCCCTCAGTTGGCCCAGGGAGGAGGACAGACACAGGTCTGGGTCCCTCCACATTTAGGTGACCTCCAGGAGAGAAACTGGCTTCTCCCTGGGGCCAGTCTTTATCCTTTGAAGGCTTGTTGGAACTGTCTGAGCTCCTAGAGAACCCACTGCACAATAATATCTCATTGTTTCCTCTTGGTTGATCTTCTTCCTCTTCGTGTCCATGGACAACCACATTCTTTAAATAGAATCCAACCCTTTTCTACCCTACAGAGCCTCCTGATTCCATCACAGATTATGGGGCCATCTAACCCCTAGGAGTATTGAGGCAAACCAGAAAAATTTCAAGAGGGCCTAGATCTAAAGTGATTTAGAAACAAGGAGTTGAGGGAAATGGCAAAATGAACAGAAAGTCAGAGAAGAAAACTTTTGCAAGGACTGGGGAAAAGAAGGGAGACAAGCAATTGAGCCAGAAAGAGGGATGGGGATATCGAAGGAAAGGAGAGGAAGATGCGTGTGTGTGTGTGTGTGTGTGTGTGTGTGTGTGTGTGTGTGTGTATTGGTGGGGGAGGGAGAGAGAACAAACAATAAGAAGAAATTGGATTACTTGAGCAAAAACAACAGAAACAAAAACAAGCAAACAACCAGACCCAGGGAACAGAGTCCTGCCCCAATTTTCTAAGGTTAGCAACATCCCCCAGGTGATCTGACAGTGACACCAGGTGGCTGATGAGATCACAGAGAAGAGTTATCATCATTTTACCCTAAAAAGCCAAGTTTTGTTTTATAAACCAATCCTTAAACGGAAACAGAACTGAAAGAAGCTTAGAGATCATGTATTCCAACTTTTTATTTTACATTTGAGGATGCCAGTTCCTCAAATTATCAGAACTGACTGACTAACCAACCAACCAACCCACCCACCCACCAAACAAAAAGTACAATCTAAGACTGCAGCACAGCACTTCATTTTAACCAACTCCATGACTCCAGCTTTTCTTGCTATTAATCTTTAAAAAATAACATTGACTTTAGAGTTAGCTGCCTTTTGGTCAATAACGGGCAAGGAATATTAAAATACAAATTGTGATCATCTGGGCATTATATTTGATCAATTCAGATCAATTTACACACACACAAATGATTACCATATAAACTTAATTGTGGGGGAAAAATAATCACAAACACATATATAGTACCTTTTGACTTAAAACAGATTATTAAAGAGAAAGCGTAATTTGACTAGTATTGCCTTTCTTCCATATTCTTGAAAACTTAACAAAAATTAGAAATTACCATCTGCTATTCTAGGAGTAACATCAGAAACAGGCCATACATTTTTATCAGTTTTTAAAGAATAGAATCATCATGTGTAAGAGACAACAGAAGGATTCCAAATATTTTTGGTGTTTTATATAGTAAAGTAGACTTCAGAGGTCTTTTTCCGTAGTTATGTCTGAATATGATTTCATTTAAATTATACACCAAAGGAAGCATTTGGATTAAAAAAAGCCACACTCGATACAAGAATATGAATCAGCAAATATTGGGCATGAGGAACATTACCCTGGATGTTTATAAAGCAATTTGGCTCTTGGAAAGTAACAAAAAATATTCTTGTAGGGAGGAAAATGAAGAAATAAACACATTTGGGGCTAGTTCAACTTATAATGGTACATTGACAGCTGGTTCTTTAAGCAAAATTTCTTATGTGGCTGAGTCTCATAAATTATTGAAAATAAAGGAAAAAAGTCTTTATGATTTCAAAGAGTAGTTTGCCTTGCTTTATTGGCTAATTTTTAAAAGCTATAGAGCCATTTTCTTCTTTGCTTTGGTCAAATTAAAGGGAAAAGAAATAAAATAGTTATGTTAAGTGAAGTTGACCATATAGAAGAACATAAATGCTTTGTCATTTTGTGACAATTTGTGAACAATTTTCCATTTCTGTGTGTTTACGAAACTTGCCCTGTGAGTACTTGTGTATTTGCTGACTGTGGGTGATGTGATGTCCCCCTCACCACGGATGGGTGCCCAGGCTGGTGAACAGGCTGCCCAACGCCACTGGCAGGAATTCAATCTGTACCATAGGGTACAGGACACATAGGGCCAGGCCCTCCTGAGGCAATGTTTCATCCGTGCCTGGGTCAGCTCTGGAAATCTGGGACAGAGGACACCACAGCATGGGGCCAGGGCGGCGCATGCGGTAGGGGAGAACCCGTAATCTGTCCAGCTTTCCTAACAAAACCCCGGTTATGCTCATTATTGCTCCTAGGAGGTGCCCTGATCAGATGCGCAAACCAATGATTCTGTTGATAAAGACCCAACATTTAGAATGTGCCCCTGCCTGCCTAAATGAATCCATATCATTAAAACAACTTGCACACAATTACAGATTCTTCATTGATAAACATTCTAACCGAGCTGCTGACGCGTCTCTGAACTGTCTTTTAGCTGAATTGTTATTAAGTACAAACGCAGTCCCTTTTTTTCCCCAAAGGGGCATATGTTAAACAATTTAAAATTTTAGAAAAATACTTTCCCTTATTTAAATGAAAATAAGTAATGTAGTTTGCAAAGTAAAAGGCAGGGTTTCATCTTTTAGACAAAAAAAAAAAAAATTAAAAGAGAGAGAGCAAGACGTGTATTGTCTATTTAACAATCAAAACACTACAATAAAATAAAATAAAATAGAGCTATCATAATAATGAGTTCTCTTTCAAATGGTTTGCTCTGAACTAAATTGTGTTCTTTAAGTAATAGAATGACAAATTGTTTAATTCAGTATCAAATATTCATGAGCTGTAAATGTGCTGCATCACCAGTACGGGTGCAAAATCATAAACAAATACTGTGGCATGAGCAGAAATGGGGGCTGATGGAAGTGGACGTCTGCACAGGTTTTCAGCATTGTGGTGGCTTTGGATCTGTGAGAAAGAGAGAGGGAGCGAGAAAAAGGAGAGAAGGGAGAATTCTTCCTCTGTCCCTTAGTCTTTCAAAGTGCTGCTGTAGGAGAATAAAAGGGTGAGAAGGGAACCTGGGTGTGGATTCTCAGAGCTCCTTTTTCCTGCAGATCACAAAGCTAAAAGCAAATTAGGGATTAGACCACAATATGACAGAAATTCCGAGACATTTCAAAATGGTGCAGGGTACTATTTCTTTATGACAAAAGAGAGTACATATGTGAACTCTTTCTTTTTTTTTTTTTAAGGTTAGAATGGCTAATTATCCGGAATCTGAATTGAAAACGAAGTGGATTTTGAGCATTCAGGGAGAGATACACGAGAGATCATCATACACATTGTCTACACAGCCATTTGTTTACCCATGGCCATTTGTTTGCCCTTTGCATGGCAGGGATTCATAAGAGAGACGGGTTTGTGGAAATAATGGATATTACAACCGGAAAGTCCACCTCTAGTCTGCAGGCTCTGAGTCTTTTTAGACCTCCCTGGAATAAATTTATTAATTTAGAATGATAGATTTCTTCTTTTAGCCTTGGTCGAACTCTCTCAATGCCACACAAGTCTCTCTCTTTCACACTCTCCTGTCCTCCCCTCCCCCGCCACGGTATTTTGCCTCAGAGTAGAGGAGAGGCTGGTGTTCAGAAGGAGAGAGGAAATGTCCAACCAACCTTCGGGACGATGTACAAGTTCCCTTTGCCCTGAGGGGACAGACTCCACCATTTCCCAGCTTGCACGCTCAGCCTCACTGGCTTTCTTCTGGAACTTGTAAGTTCAGAAAGGGTTGAACACCACCCATTTCATAAAGCAGTCCCTTCCAGGAGTTCCATTTCCATCCCTGAGCAGTCATTTGGAGTTGCGTAAAAAATCTCCAAGAACACCACAGCATCAAAATCAACTCTCTCAAACGGCATGAAGAATTTCTGGTTGTTAACTCCACCATCTCCTGTTAGCTAAGCTCATTTGTTTTCCTTTCCGAGAAGAGCTCTTCTTGCATCTAATCATACCTAATCTTTCTGCAAAGTTGTTTTCCTAAAAAACTGTGTAAATCAAGTTTTTGTAAATCTAATCATATGTTTTATGCATCAGGGGAACTTGGAATGTAAAGGAAGCTCATGGTGCATCCTTCTGTAAAATGAAGATTTGCTCCCTTATTATTCATTTTTGTAAATCTGAATAATCATTCACTGAGTTGAAGGAGGTATGCCTTTATTTAGGTTTTTGCATTTGGTGGCTTTACATTTCTTATTTTCAATAAGCCCCCAAATGGGCACACATTTCTCCTTTAGAGGAGGGGAAACAGCAAACATGCTCCCTAATTCTAAGTCATAAACAGCCTCCAAATTCTGTGCCAGTGGGTCATAATGAGTCACTGTCTGATTGAGAAAACCAGCAGAAAACCTTGCTCCTGTCCCCAAAGCCAGAGATCCTTTCAGACTGTCTTGGTTCTATCTCTTCCTTCTTTCTTTTCATCTGCTCCTTTAGCAAATGAAAAGGTGTACAGTATTCTCGATTTCAAATACAATGTTATCTAGGGGGGATTCCCCAAATCAAGGGAAGTGAAATTACTCAGCCACCAGGAATCCTGGACAAGCTGGTCTCTGAAGGTGATGCTAGAAATGAGGGAAGGTTTACTGTTCGTTATTCAGCAGAGACCGCAAGGAAAGGCTGGGCAATCAGAGCAGAGTGAAACCAGATTCCCAACATCTGTGCTGTAGACCGCACTCCAGAGGGGACCTTTCTTGAGGTATTTTTCTACTCTCCATCCCCCGGATCCCAATTAAGGGAAACGTTTCTTAGACGTCTTTTTACCATGATAGAAAAGCAGAACTAACTCTCTCTCTTTCTTTCTTCCTTTCCTTCCTTTCTCTCACCTAGATGAGCAACGCAAAAGGTATCGTATTTGAGAAATGTAATTTTATTAGTGATAAACTCGACCTATTAGGGTCTCCTTGTTTTTTAATTTGGGAAATCCCCCAAACCTAAATTCCCAGCCCGGAGGAGTCCAATTAGAGCTGGGCTGGGCAAACTGGAATATCCTTCTGTAAAGGGGAAATAGCCCAGGGGAAGCAAGAACCGCAAAGGGCTGAGCACGGATGTCGGCTCAAGTCCTCGCAAAACGCCTCTGCAAGAGGGTACAGTGGCCGACTGAAAGCTCAGCGATCAGGGCTTCACGCCGCCTCGTTGGAATGAAGAGCGTGCAGACAGGGTCTGGAAGAGCCCCGGATTCCAGCAGGGGGAGCTCTAACTCTGGAAACCGGTCCGTGGTCGCCGCACGCCGTTCTGCCCGCTGTACGTACATCTCGCCCAGGACTTCTGCGTTCTCTGGTCGCAGAGGTTGGTAACAAGGTCCGTAGGTGATGTGGCTGAAGCAGAAACAGAGGTCTTCCTCCCCACGGTCCAGAGGCGAGGAAAGCAGTTAATACTTTTATAGAAAGGCGGCCGAAGAGGCATTTTAGGAGCAGGTGACCAAAGTCTTATAAAGGCAGCAAAGAAAAAGTCAAGGATGGAAATTAAAACCCCCTTTCATCCTTTTTTTCCTCCTCCGCCCCCACGCATAACTCTGTGTCTCTACCAGTGACTGCATTCTGATATGACATCTGCGAAGATACATTGAGCAGGGGGAGCCATACCCCAAGTTATAAAAGCTACCTGTCGTTGGGATGAACTAGATTTCCTGATGCCATCAGTCAGCTCTGGGTCACTGCTGGGTCTCTGCTGCTCTCACTGTGGGTTCCGAGGAAGGAGACACAGAAAATCCTTATGCTGTAGCAGCATCAGTGCCAAGAGACTCCACTTCTCCGTTCTTCTGTGCTTGGCTCAGAATCATCTGCAGAAAGACAAGAAAGCCCCACAAAACACAGACAAATAATGTAAAAACCACTCCAGCCCATGACGTATCTGAGAAACAGTATGCTCAGGGCAGTGTTTTCTAAGTTGCATTGTGTGGAACTTTGCTGTCCCTAAGGGGATCCCAAGTATTTCATGGGGTAAAAATGTTCTAGGTCACAGTTTGAGAAAGGCTATATATACTACCCATGCATTCCCCTCTGCCCAAACTTTCATGGAAATAAATCTTATTACAAGTCCTAGAAGTTCTACAGTTCAAACAAACATGAAAAAACTCACTTAATCTTGTTTGATCCTGCATTTCTAAAACTTATCTGACCATGAATTTTTTTTTCTCTCCACAAAGCACCTGTACTCCAAGCACTTGTGTTCTGTGAAGTACACTTTGAGAAATACTGAGTATGGATAAAAGAACAAGGTTCTAGGGATGAAGAAAATTCTGCATTTCTGTAGATAGGTTCTGAACCTAACTGCTGCTATAATTTTTGACAGATCAACGTAGCCTCTCTGGACCTCAGTTTCCTCTTCTGTGAAATGATGATTCCTTCATTTCTACACATCTATCTGGCTCCTGGCTGGAGAGGGAATGGCAGATGTCTGAATACATTCAGAGCTCCTAAAATTTGCACTTCTGAAGATGGATATTGGTCACATATTTATGTTGAAAGTGGATTGTAGACTTTTGTCTCCAAATGGACAAAATGAATAAAATCGTATGACAAAAGGAAGCAATATTCCCCCTCTTTGTATTTGGATTATAAATCACAAGTTATACTAGTCCTGTGGCTACTTTGGAATCTTTATTTGTTGACTTTGCTTAATCTATGGAATAGCTGCATGCATCGTTCTTTTTGCTTTCCATGGGCAAGACTGCAAGATTGTTTTTTTTAATTTGCATAATGAATGAATTTTAATTGTTGAGGACACTTATTCAGGACTTTAACAGGGATTCTACAGATTGCAAAGACGTACAGTCTCCTCTGAGGAACAGCATGAAGAGTGGTAGTTAGGGACTGACATTAATGGAATGGTACAAGTTGTAAAGTGTACACCTGAAGGTTTATTTCTAAGTAGCTATAAAGGACAATGGCTGGAGTGATCAGGTCCTCCGTGCTGAAAGGGCATTTCTTCTCTTTTTCCAAATCCCTATCTCTCCTTCACTTGGGAGTAGAAATGGCAGAAGGAAACAGAATTACCTTAAATGCTTTTCCTTGGGGATGTTGATCAGATATGTCAGAAGGAAGATGGGGGAATATGGTTTTGCAGTACAACATGACTGGCTACCCCCTCTGCTCATGCCCAGTTGCATGCCCTCATCCAACTATGTCTATCCAGCAAATACTGATTGAGCACCTACTATGTGCCAGGTGTTTATTCCCATCACGTGGAAAGTCCTTCTTCCCAAACTCCATCTCAATTTCTGGCTCCTGTATGGAGGCTTCCCTGATACTTCCATCCTTCATTGATATCTGCCAAATTCTAAATTGTTACAGTTGGGGTTACACCGTTTAGCACTCATTATATACTGCCTTGTTGCTGTGGTTTCGTATGAATGTCTAACTAGGATGTAAGCTTCAAGAGAGCAGGGGCTACATCCTAACAATCTTTTCCTTGCCTGTGGTGCCTCTATACATACAGTTCACCAAATCACAGCAAATAACAACAGACTCTGGGAATCCTTTACACTATAGGTTTCTGTACCTTGGAGTAATAAAATGTTTTTTTGAGCCAATAGTACGTGTTGTGCTGTAGGTGCCCTGTCTATTCACTTTATTTCTGTTGGTTTCTGTTTGTTTCAGAATTAGAGGGTCTGATTTTGGGTTTACTTCTCACTATATGTTATTGATAATGTTGTGCATTAAGACTTATTAAACTCCACAGAAATTAAGTGCCTTTCTGGGTGGTCTGAGTTCATCCCCAAAAGCAACTTCCACTGATGTGGGTCTTTTCCCCTGGCTTTCTGTTTTACTAGTTTGTGGCTAATTACAGGGGCTTCAGTCAGTTGATGTAGCCACAGAAGACACCAACCCCCTAGGTGGCCCAGAGAGGGTTTGTGGGGCTGTGGTGTCTGGACTCCTTCAGAGAGGCGGGCAGGGAAATTACCGATGCGGGTGCGGTCTGTGTCTCTGCCCTTCCTGCACCTCTACTGGCATCCTCCTCCCACCTTCTGGAGGCTCTTCCTCCACCTATCCTCGAGTCTGATCTAGGTATTCCCTGCTACAAGGTTATTGTCAAAGTGAGGTGGGGCTGGTGTTTCCAGTGGGACCCCTCTGGAGTGTGTAGGTACATGAAAAATTGATTAGAAATATACTAAAGGGCTTCATAAAGCCTAATTTGGCTGGTCTTTCCCAATTCTCTCTAATTGTAACCTTTGCATGTGTAAAATGCTTTCATGTGCAGTGTCGGTTGAGCCATAAAACAACCCTGTCACGGGCTGGGGCGGGGCGGGGAGGCAGCGATCGGATGACTTGCACAGAGTGGGGAAGAACTGGCACCACTCGGTTCTTCTGACTTCACCCCCCTCCCCCGGCCCTAGGTTTTGCCTTGAATTGTGGTTATCGGCACAGGCGTGGTGGAGTGGAAAAGTAATCTGAAACCTGAGACTGAAACTAGGTCTGCCCCTCACAAGCAAGTGGATAATAATGATGATGATAATTACAGCTCTGGTGTATCCAGCACTTGCTGTGTATGAGGGATTGTAGTCATAGTATCTCATTTAATGCTCACACCAGCCCACAGATGCATGTACTTTTATCCCATTCTGTGATGGAGCTTAGAGGAAGATTTCGCCATCCCTGAATGATGCCGCTCAGATTGAAAGCCATGTTTTGTCTATTTCAAAGATTATTCAGTTTCTGCCTTGGTTATTGAGAGTTTTAAACAAGGTAACTTAAACAAGTGTCTGCACGTGCCAGATGGATGCGTGGTAAGCTCACAACAAACACTAGGTCTTTCTGTCCTTTCCCTTGAGTCTAGGGATGCAATCTCTGCCCACCTCCCACCCACCGTCCTTTTGGTATTCCCCATAGCACGGTGCTTTGCATAAGTCAGTCCTCAGTAAATGTCCATTGAGTTAACTGCAAAGCAAAGCTGAGAATGAGAAAATCAATCTGCTCTCCTAAGCAGGTAGGGGAAGTAACGAAGACCCAAGCAGTTATGTTGCGAAGGTCACTGGTAACTAGGTTGGGGCACAGCGAGACCAGGGTTATGGCTCTGGTCCCCACCACTGCCTGCTGGTTCTTCACCCACTGCCCCGATGGCTCCTTTGCTGGTGTCCTTTTCTCTGTTGCCCCTCATGTTACTGTGTCTGAGGGTTCTGTGTACATGGAAACCCTGCACACACCTTTCACAGCACTGCCTCCCCTGCGGCAGGTGCATATATATCCTAACACCCACTCAGCTTGGAGTCCCAGGCTTCACACTTAGCACATCTTGTACTGAATTCATTATTCCCTCATCCCACTTAGCTGCTTTTCATTTTAAGCTCATTTGAATCATTTCAAATAATGATGGTTTTATTGTAAGGACACATATGTGGGAGAACCTAGTCAAAGCTGAATAAACAAAACCCCAAACCAGGCTCCAGGGGAAGAGAAACCACAGCAGGTCAGGAAAAGCGGGAGCCCCCGAGCAGCTCTCGGAACATTAACAACAGGAGTCAGTGCTTTCCGCGTGGGTGACTTGCTCACCTTGCTTAGCCATCCTCCAGGGTCTGCTCCCTTTGCACTTGCTGCTGAGTGGCTGGTCCGCCCTGTAGGATGTGCATCTTTCTTTTACCTTGTAGCTTCTACCAGCTGGTAGTTTCCTTGTCCTCACCTTGCTAATAGTTTCTGCTTCTGCATAACTTTGGCTTGCCTTAACCCCGCCATGAGCCAACTCTAGCTCACGGAATCTCCGTGCCAGCTTTCGATCCCACTGCGTGCTGCCTCAGTCTCTTAGTATTTTTGTGGTTCAAGTGTGAGAGAATCCGATATTCTGGTACATCTTTTCTTGCCAGACCACCTCATGGGTTGTTGACCAGCCCATAGATTGGCTACCCTTGGGGTCAAGAGCCCGCTGATCCAATCCATCAGCTGTGGCCAAGGGTAGGACCCATGAGTTGCCTTTTTCAAGAATGTTTAATAATCCAGATGTCCTATGCTAAGTGAAATAAAGGGCCAAATATTGTATGGTTCCCTTCATACGGAATGCCTAGAATAGGCAGATCTATATATAGAGAAAGTAGATTAGTCTAGGGCTGGGCGTGGGGGTGGGGGTTTGGAGTATGACAGTTTGGGAGTATGGAGTTCTTTTTGGGGTGATGAAAATGTTCTAAAATTGATTGTGGTGAAGGTTGCACAACTCTGTGAATATACTAAAAGCCATTGACTTATACACTGAAATAGATGAATTGCATGGGGAGTAAATTGTATCTCAATAAACTGTTTTTAAAAAAATAGTGTTTGATAGGAGCAATTATTTAGAAGGGGCTGAGGACATGGCAGACACCACATCCTCCTTAATTGTTTATCTTGGTAAGTGCCGCCATTTTATATCCCATTTTGCCAAATCAAAACTCTGGAATTCTTTCTGACATCCTTCGTTTTCCCATTCAATGGTTACCCCTTCCTTGATTCCAACTATTAGTGCAGCAGTTGGGCCTTAGTCTGGGCCAAGTGCCCTCCTCTGTGCTCCAAAAGCATCTGATATATAAGCCTGGCACCATTTATTACTCTATATTCTCTGGTACTGGACTCTAAACTGCTTGGAGGTCTTTCCCCTCCATCTCCTAGCACGCTGCCTGACACTGTAGGTACCGAACAAGGTTTCTGGCATGGCTGGCTGGCTGAATGAGAAGGAATGAGGGGGATGGATGGAAGGAAAGGGTCGGTTATCGTCTGCCCATGACTGCTGCCTGCTCAGAACAACAATTGATTTGAAAGATGAAACATCTTATTGATAACAGCAAAGCCCAGACGGAAGGAAGCAGTTTGATATAGCACATTATTTGAAAAAAATCATGTGCATCTGTTTAGCACAATATACAACATAATGACAGCAATCTTCCCTGTTTGTATCTATTCATCTGATTATACAGAGTAACAATTCTTTTAGTTACACATTTATTTACCCAGGGATTTTTTAATGGATAATAAGTTAGTAAATCAGATAGCATGTGTTCTGGATAATACTTTAGTAAACTGTCTACCACACAAGACAGTTGCAATTCACATTTTATGTAATATCCAGTGTTCCATTAATACACATAGCACAATGCGAAGCTACGAGCAGCTCTTCAGGAAGGACAAAGCAGATTTTAATGATTATTTAATACTGTTTGATCTAGACACATATTATGTTGAAAAGCTACAGATTTCAGTGCTGCAATGCACCACAGATGTAACGAGAAATGTGGATTTATTTGAAGTATAATCCAGTGGATTTCTTTTGATGCAGTTGCCATGGCTGTTTGTGCTGAAGTTTCTTGTCTTTTACCCAAAGATAGATACATTATGCACTTTTTCTGACTTTTTCCAAACTTGAACTCCAAAGCGTATATATTGTTTCATGGCAAAAGAATGAACATCAAGGAAGAAAGAGAGGATAGTACTAAATTTAGCTCAGGCTGTTGAAATATGTTATAAAAGTAGTAATAGTTCTTTCTCTCTTTTTGAAGTGAAGAGAGAAGTCAACAAAATCTCTGGTTCTTTCCACAACGCTGAGCAGCACAGGGAGTCTGGAATTTAAGTCCAGGGTTAAGGCTGGAATTAAAGATGGCAGAAGAGCACTGCTAAAGAGAAGCTCAGTCCTTCTTAACTCCTGACACTCCACTGGCTACCAGGAAAGGGCATCAGCTGCTACTGCAAGGCCTGCAACACGGAACATCACCTCTGATTTATCTAGCAATACCCACTTGCAAAACGTGCACTTCCTCTGTGCCTCCTGACAGCTCACAGGCTTTTTCAAGGTCACTAAGATGAGAACCGTGTGGTCTTAAGATCACATTATATGTTATTTTAAAGAAAATTCCTGTGCCATATTCCCATTGCATACCACGTTTGTAGGGTACTACTGGAAACAGAAAACAGAATTCTTATTACTTAGTGAGTCATGGACAAGGAGCATTGGCAGGCACGCTCTGGCTGCTTCAAGGGTAGAATCTAAACATTAAATCTGATGCGATAGAAACAGCAGTAAGACCTTTCTTTTCCTCTCATGGTGTGGCATGTGACAGTATTATGGAAGATGGACTCATTGCTCCCTAACTCGGTGCCGAGGGTTCCGCTGGCTCTTGCACAATGCTACCAGATACCTGCTTGGCCAGAGAATTCATAGTTTTTGAAAGGTCAATTCCTTGGGATGGAATGAAAAGATATTGCATAGCTGAGCAACTTTCTTGAAATAATTTGGCAAAATTAGATTTGTTTCAGAGCACACAAAGGTATAAAGAGAAGGAACCTGGCACTAATGAGTA